>NW_022900932.1:41687452-41701005 GCF_012274545.1 Fukomys damarensis
TTTTCATTATTTAGAGAATACTTTATTAGTTTCTGTAATCAAACCCACGTAGATATGACCTTACATATTTAGTACGATGTGTTACCCTGTACACATGGAAAAAAAATTAAAAATAAAAATAAAAATAAATTAACATTTGTAGACCAATATGGTTGTCCATTTCTGTACAATGCCAAGTCAACACAGTAAATTGGGATGACTTTTTCCAAAGTTGGCAGCACCATTAAAGTTTCCCAAAATCCAATTTATATATATATGTGTGTGTGTGTGTGTGTGTGTGTGTGTGTGTGTGTGTATATAAAGACTAATAATAGTAGATTATGCATCGATAGCAGCAACACCTTTTCCAGGTTCTGCAGTCATCTGAACAAAATTATAGACATTCAGCACATTCCATTAAAAAAAAAAACAAAGAAAAGAATAATATCCAGACAACAGCAAAGTTCTGTTGCTGTTGTGGTACCTGGCACCATTTTTTCTATTAGCCTCTTAATCATCATCTGGAAAGAGAACATTCTAGAGTAATATCATTAAATGTAGCTCTGATAAAGCATGGTCCCTACTATGTATCATAAAGCAGGTACTAGATATTTTACATTCATAGAGGTATGATACAGTACTGTCCTACATCAATAATACTAGATTCAGTTTTGGTTTGAAATTTACTTTGTCTGCAAATAAGATTGCTACCCCTGTTTTTTTCTGGGCTCCTGTCACATGGAGAATTGTTTTCTATCTTTTCACTTTCAGTCTATGGGCTTCTTTTTGCACTAGGTGTGTTTCTTGTATACAACATATTGTTGGATTTTGCTTCTTATTCCATTTTGCCAGTCTATTTCTCTTGATTGGTGAGTTGAGGCCATTGACATTGCTGGTTATAACTGATATGTACTGACTTATTATTGACATGTTATTGGCCTTTTGTTGACTCTTTTTACTTTTTCACCTTCTCCTTTTAATTTCTTGCCTTGCCTATTTGATTTGCTCTGTTGGGCCTCATGGTGTTGTTGCCTTCATTGTCTTTTTCTAGGATCTTGTTTAGAATTGCTTGTAGTGCTGGTTTGGTATTCATGTAGTTTCTCAGGTGTTCTTTGTCGTGGAAGTGTCTTATTTCCCCATCCATTTTGAAAGAGAGTTTTGCTGGATACATCAGTCTAGGTTGGAGGTTGTTCTCTTTTAGTACTTGAAATATCTCATTCCAGGCTCTCCTTGCCCCAAGGGTTTGTGTTGAAAAGTCTGCTGTGATTCTGATGGGCTTTCCTTTGTATGTGATTTGTTTCTTTTCTCTTACTGCTTGTAGTATTTTGTTCTTCTGTTGGGTTTCTGGGATCTTGATTATTATATGTCTAGGTGTAGATTTTTTTTTATTGTAGCTAGTTGGGGTCCTATATGCCTCAGTTATCTGAATGTCAAATTCTTCCCCTCTGTTTGGGAAGTTTTCTGTCATTAATTCTGCAAACAGCTTTTTTAAGTCATTTGTATTTTCTCCTGCTACTTCATGTATTCCTATCAGTCTTATGTTATTCTTCTTTGCATCATCTAGGAATTGTTGGATCGATTTCTCATGATCTCTTACTGTTTTTAAGAGACCTCTCTTTTCATGGTCACTGACTGCAATCTTATCTTCTATATCTGACAGCCTATCTTCTCCTTCTTTTATTCTGTTGCGTACACTTTCAATAGAGTGTTTAATCTCCTGGATATCTGTTTGAATCTGTTTTATGGATTCCATTTCTTTCCTATGTTGGGCGTTTATTTTTTCCATTTCTTTCTTCTGCTGGGCCTTCTTGGCTTCTATCATGGTCCTGAGCTCATCTATTTTTTTGTCAGTTTCTGCTCTAGAGTCTCGAATCACAACTTCCATTTTGCTCACTATCTCTATGGTTATCTGGGAAATTATTTCTGTTTTGAATTTTTCTAGAGCCTGATTGATCTGTTTTGCTACTTCCTGTGCTTTGATTTCAGGGTGTCCTGTTGGTTCACTATCGGCCTTTTCATCCTCATTTGCCCTACTGTTTGTCATTGGTGAACTGGAAGTCTGTCCTTGTGTCTTGCTTAAGTGTTTTCTCATTTTAATTTTTGTTGGTGGACTGTCCTTTGTTTAATCTCTGGATTATCACCCAAATCTTGCTGATATAGTTGCACCCTAGCTTCTGTGTCTCTAACCACCCACAGACATTTTCATCTTCATAACATCAGAGAAAACAGCTCATGAAATCAACGGCAATGCTTTACCCCAACTGATACAATCAGCAACACATTAAGATCAAGCACAACTTGGACACTGACCACCTGTGGTAGTCACTAGTCTATCACCCTTAAATCATTTGAATTAAATTGAAATCAAGAAGCAGTCCAGAACATGTCTGCAGTGAACAAAATTTCAATATAGTGTATTTACCATTTAATGGCTTAGACAGAGCAAGGATGCAAGACCCTTGATCTCAGTTAACTGATGGCTGAACCCCCTGATGCTGACTGACCTCGGGCTGCAAGGTCCAGATTGAGTTCCCCATCCTTCTGAATGGTTCAACTCCGCAACGTTCTATTACAGGTTTCCCCATGCCCTTTCTTTAAAGATGTTCAAAGTTGGGAACTCAGGAAAATATCCTTGATGACCACCTCTGTCTCTGCAGAGTAGGTCCAAAGATTGGCACAGTCAGGAGGTCTGAGAGTGTGGGGGGGTGCTTATGGGGGTTCAGGGGTGCACGGCTACCTTCCCGGCACTTGAGCGATGGTGGCTGGGTCGGGAGCAGGCGTGGTTCTCCTTCCCACGGTGGATCGGGGTCCAGCCTACCTTCCAGGCGCTTGAGCGATGGCGGCTGGGCCGGGAGCAGGCGTGGTTCAATTTTTTTATTTTTTTGAGACAGGGTCTTCTTATATACTCCAGGCTAGTCCTGACTTGCTATGTAACCTAGGCTCATCTTGAACTTGCAGTAATTCTTCTGTCTCAACCTCCTGAGTACTGGGATTACAGGTGTGCACCACCCACACATGGTAGAAGTAAGATTTTTAAAACATGAAAAACTTGCAAACTGAAATCCTGAAAATGTTGCTGACCACTGTGTTCCTGACTGCATGGTCGCACAATCTCATCCTGTAGGATATACTTCTTTTCCTACTTTTACTTGGCCCAAATTCACTCTGCAAAGCCTCTTTTACTACCTTTAATAAAACTTTGCTTCCATTTAAAAAAAACTCTGGAGGCTGAGCCAGGAGGATCACCTCAAGTTAGAGGCCAGCCGGGACTGCATAGCGAGACTAAAAACTTTTTTAACCCCTAAATACTGTGTGTGTGTGTTCATTTATATTTTTGTCTTGTTTTGTTGAGGCCTAGGCTGTCCTCAACAATCCTCCTGCCTTAGCCTCCAGAGTGCTGGGACTAAAGAGATGCGCTACTACATCCAGCTTAAATATTTTATATTTTGATCCGCTGTGTATTGATTTGTTAATGTTGATTTGCCTCCTGGAACTTTGTCAACTCAGTAATCAGTAGCATTTTTGCAGTCATATGATCACGTCATCCATGAATAGTTTTACTTCATCTTTTGTGATTTTTACGCTTTACTGCACTGACCTCAAATACAAATATGAAGGAGTTCTTGTGAAGATCTTAAGAGGAAAGTGACAAATATCTCACTAAAGCTAATGTTACAGGAAGCTATTTCATAAATTCCTTTTATTAGGTCAAGGAAGTTCCCTTCTGTTATTTGCTGAAGCTGTCATTATAAACTGTGTAAAATGTCCTTACGCATAAGGTATCTTCTTAATTCTGTTATAATAGTAAAAAATATCTGATGATTTTTAAATATACTAGCTTTGTATTCTAGGGAAAATCCTCCTCGGTCTTCATGTAATGGTAGTATAATATTTGAAAATCAATTGTTTGAAAAATTATTTTTCATGTATGACTGGGTCCAAATTGCTAATATTTTAAGGATTTTGGTGACTGCTTTTATTTATAATTAGCTTGGAGCTTTCTGTTAGCGAAATATTTTTGTCTGATGTAAGGGTAAAACTAGTCTCATAAAATGAGCTGGAAGGAGTTCCCTTCTCTATTTCTTAAAATGTTATGTAAAATTGGTATAAGCCAGGGATTTAGCTCAGCGGTTCTGTCACCTGCCTTGCAAACACAAGGACCTGAGTGAGTTCTGATCTCCGGTACCAAAAAACAAAACAAAACAAAAAACCACCTAAAATTGGTATAATTTCTTCGTTTGACAGAATTGATCAGTGAAGTCTCTGGGTCTGGAATTTTCCTTGCAGGAATGGTTTTAATTATGAATGCAATTTCTTTAACAGATGATAGAATATTCAAATTTCCTATTTCTTTTCATGTCTATTTTAGTAATTTATGTCTTTCAAAGAAAATCTCTATCTCATTTAAGGTGTCAAAATTACGGTAGGGAACATAGTTATCGGTAACAAAGGCAGACCAAGGCCGAGTTCCTTACTGCCTCCTGACCTTGTGTAATGGTATTTAGAAGGAATCATGTTTCTTTTTTCTTTTTGGTACAGGAAACCAAACTCAGGACCTTGTGCTTGCCAGGCAGGCACGGCACCACTCATGGAATCATGCTCTATCTAACATTTACTCTCAAATGACTCAGCAAAAATAATTAAACACATATATACATTTTGAGAGACAGAAAAACAGATGTGAAAAAAATATAAAATGGATGAATACAGGATGGTCATATAAAATTCACTGTACTATTTTAACTCCTGTTTCCCAGATTTGAAATTTATCAAAAAATAAAGTTAAATATTCATATTTTATAAACAAGCAATTTAAATTAATATTTGGAACAATTACACAGGCATTATGCAGATTAGAAAATTTATCACAGGCAAAGCTTGGAAATACCCTAAACATTCCACAATGAGCATCTGATAAATATATTGCAATACAATATAACAAACAGCTAACAACAAAAATCGTAATTTTTTTCAAGAATATTCATGTGAAAAATGCTCAATATAGACTACTAAGAGAAAGTTTCCTCACTGAATACATGAATTCTTTCTATATGCAAAGGAAAAAGACCATAAGAAACTCCAAACAGTGGCGTCTTCTGAGTGGTGAAGTCACAGGAGAACCTGAATTGCCAAAATGCTTATCCCTGTTCCAAATGTCTTGAAGGATCCCAGATATTTTCTACTCTTCCGTGGGCAACAGGAAGGAGAACGCACATGGATTTACGGCCTTAGCAGGTCATGTGGCATGGGCCTGTATTAACAAGGAGGAAGATTTTGCAGGTAGTGGTGATAATTTAGCCTAGGAGAGGAGCATAAACTGCAAGATCTGTTCTGATGCTTTCTGATACACACAAAGCATCAGAGGATCAAGTCAAATGAAGTGTGTGAGAAAGGTAGTTACACATTAATGGGAAAGCATCAAGGAGATTGATGAACTTGGAAGCTATTATTACAGGAAATCACATAGAACAATGAGACCTAGAGTCTAAAGATCTGAATGGAATTTAAATCTTACACAGTTAAAAATAAAAACCAGGCATGATGACCAAGCCTATAATCCAAGTCCTCTGGAGGCTGAGGCAGAAGGATCACTAAGTTTGAGACCAGCCTGAAGCTACATAAGTGAGTTCAGGGCCAGCCTGAACTACATAGTGAGACGGTCTTCAAACACCAAAAAATACTCCTACCAGAATATGATACAGAGACCAAAATGGGTGGTGGTGGTGGGGATATCTAGTGGTTCTCCTCATATACATTTGAGAGAAAGGAAGACGGGCCTAGGCCAGAAAACGTGGGGTTTCTCTCGGCCTCTGGATGGGGCTCCTGTATCATCTCCAAGCACAATGCCAACTACGTGGGCTGAATGCCCTAGTCTGGAAACTCAGGAATGAACAGATTTCTTCTTGAAATGCCTGAATGAGCCAGTTGGCCAGTACATGGTGGAATGATTGTTGAGTAGTAGTCACAGGTCAGAGATTAGATAAAATACCTTGCCTAATCTTCAGCTGAAGATGTGGAAAGAAGATGTAAAGACAGGCTATAAGGGAGAGCAGTATATAAATAGTTTTTGGTACTGGGGATCAAACTCAGGACCTTGTGCTTGCAAGGCAGGCAGTGGAACCACTGAGCCCCTGGCCCTAGGAGAGAAATATTTTGATTGAGGGGAGGGAAGGGGAGGCCAGGGACAAATCCTTTGAATTTTCAGGTTAGTTACCATACTTACAGCAAGAAGTTCAGGCTCAGATATGGAGTCTCCTCTTTTACAAAAGTGATCCTTTCATCAAAGTGTGAAAACTGAACCACTTATCTCAATCACTGATATACATGTTCTGTATTAGGGATAATGAAACCCACAAACCAGGTCAAATAGGGATGTTCAGAGGAGGGCCAAGGATTGGCCATTGTATTCTCTCACCAAGCCTGTACAATAATACAAACACAAAGTCCAGAGTTTTAATTCAGGCGATTTATTGTAAACAGGATAACCCTAGGACTCCAGCATACTGGCTGTGTCACATGCTCTCTCTTTCACATCAACTAGTCAAAAAGAAGACTTTTAAAAAGTCCTTGGTAACTAATAGCTTAGTGTCTCACAAATCTCATTTGGTAAATAAGCCCTGTGTAGAGAGCAGTACCTGGGGTAGTCTCTTATTGCTCTTGGACTGCAGCTGGGACCCATTTGCATGAATCCATTAGTATGCCTGAGGGACCCAACAGAAGCTCTAGATCCAGAATGGAAACTAGAAAGCACTGGAGCACACTCAACAGGCGCAGGTTCAGGGAAGACGACATGAGATTGCTTTCATAACTCTTTAGGCGCCTTTCCGCATAAAAATGACACTTTAAAATTTTGCTCATTTTTTAAAAAGAGCTAAAAATTATTCAAAAGCACATAATTTCCCACAGAAAAGGTAGGTGGATTTGTGTTTACTTTTACAGTGACGGATTTAAACACTCAGGACTAACTTTAGATTCATCTTGTATGTATTTGCAGTTTGATGAAAAGCTGCATAGTCTACAAATGCATAAAACCAGAAGAAAGTGTTGCCTTCACACACCTTCCAGTGGACAATGACCGGCTTCACGCGGGGAGGCTCTGGAAGGAGGGATAAAAAGACAGCGACAGCACCAAGTTGACCTGGCAGACTGGAGCCCCACTTTTGAAAGCAGTCTCCATAGTTGTGACTATGTCATTCTTGCCCCAAAGTGAGATTATTTGGAAAATTGGAAATGTAAAAACTATGTGAAAAGACATGATTGCAGAAAGAATTCCTGGCAAATCAATCACATGGGGAGACAAAATGCCATTTTTTGCCTGAGTTAGTGGACAATGGGACCACTCAGCGTTGCTAGTGCCTGTGTGTGGAAATATATTCACAATTTCTCTTGAAACAAAATTTAATAATAGTAATAACTGATTAAAACTTAAACAAGTTTTAATGATATTTTAAAATATATGTTTAATCTACAGTAACAATTTCACCTGAAATAGTACCTCATGAAAAAAAAATTTTTTAAAGTCCACCCCAGTCAATCACCTGTGTCTTTATATGTTTATACATTAAAAAAATAACACAAGGCAAGATTAGACTGGTAACAACAAGGGATTTTAGAGTTTTATGGAGACTTACTATTTAAAAATGTAAGCTTTATTTTTTTGTCTCCAAAAAGGTGACTTTGCATTTGTTGCATTTTAAATTCATGAAGGGGTAAAATATTAATTGCAATTTCACCACAGTTAAAAGTTATGGGTAGTTACAACAGCTGATGTTGGAAAAGCATGTCACACACTCAGTAGGATCTGAAGTTGACATAATTTGTCCTTATTAAGTACATACAGCAATATGTTGATGAGAAAAAGTAAAACTGATAAAACACTGCAAATCAACTATGAACAATAAGAATGTCAATATACTTCAATCAGAAAGAAACCACAGTAATCCTGAGAAATTCTGTTTGGGACAAAATTGATGTAAGGTAAATCTGTATTTCTAGCACTGTAACTAAGTAGAGTGTTCTAGGGTTTTCCAGCATTTTACTAGTTGGAATAAAAAACATGTTCATATTTTATAAAAGATTAAAACCATGCCTTTTATAACAGTAATTTCACTAATAAAAGAAATGACATTGCTTTGTGCATTATCTGCCAAATGTAATGTTTTCCACTGATTTATATGAAACCATGAAGTAGAAAGCAAATTTGAGGATCAAGTTTTAAATAGGCAATTAACACCTTTCTAAATATTCTTTAAGCCTTCTCCGCCAACCTAGGGTGCTTTTTTAAAAAAAGCTAACTCTTTTCTTCTTCGGACAAATGACTATTTTACAGAATAGGGAAGATCTAAGAATATCGTTCATCATTTTAACCAGTTATATAAGGGAAATTTCTCTTAAAAATGAAAAGAAAAAATTTTAAAATATTTTAAGAGGCATGTATTTTAAAAATATTCTACATCTATAAGATTTTGTAATTTATTTTGGATTTTTAACATTTCTACATAATAACATTTGATAACTTTTTTTTTTGTTTTTTTTTTTTTTGTCGTCTCTCTATTAGTAAACCAGAAACTACTCTAGTGGCCAAGATTGTTTCCATAGGCCTGGAAGACTGAGGAATAGATCCACGCACACTTCCCCATCCACAGGGAATCTTCAGAGTTTTGCAGCCATGAAGTTAATGTGTGGTTTCACGAGGGGAAATAGTGGCAAGCCACGCTTGAATTCGGTCATGTTCTGAATCACTTCAGGCTGCAAAGAAAAAAAGTTTCCTTAGTGTGTCTCATATAAAAACTAGATTGAACAGGATATCAACTATTCTGGGAGCTGGCACAGGGTATATTAGTTTCTATCCCATATACTGTCATCTGCCAAACTTTCTTTCAGATTAGTAGGGCAAGGTGTCATGGACTGATTTATGCAAAACCGCAGTGAGTGTGTCCAGCAGGACAGTCGGCCAGCAGGAACATGCTTGGGAGCCAGGAACTTAACATCAAGGCTCCAGCAGAGCAGCAGAAGCTGGTCTGCTTACCCAGCAAGGGCCTGGTTATACTACTGGTAAATGTTCCTCCCTTCTAGATGGTTAAAATAAAGGGGACTGTGGAAAAGGCTGTTTCATTTAATATTTGATCCTTAGAACAGATATGGCCAGAGATGATGTACTGAAGAATGGTGCAACTGTTCAAATAAGAGGAACAGCAGACAAGTGCAGAGGCTGAATGGCCAGGCATTCAAGGAGGACATACAGTAGGTGACCTGAGACACCCTGAAACCAACTAGGTCTTACGTGTTCTGAAGAACAAGCTACTTCTAAGTACAAAGTACAACATAATATAATGTTTCTTACTTGTGGCAAGGGTGGTGCTTGTGACAAATTTACATCATTTTGACACGGGAACTCTCCAACAACGGGACCTATAAGAAAATGAAAAGTTTAATGTTTTGCATTTAACTCATACTTGCAGGCAACAGCATCTTTCAAATATGCTGAATTCTGTGCATTAAAAACTGTACCAGGCCGAGTTCGTGTACTTCTCAAGATTTTCTCAGCTGCCTGCTCCCAAGGACTTGAGTGTTTGTCCTATCTTCTATGTGGGGTGTTTTGGTGATGGTCTGATGATGTTACTGAGCTCAAGAAGCCTTGGCTGCAGCAGCATTAATGTCTAGGTTTAACCTGGACTCTGAGGCTATGGCCACCAGTAACAACACAGTAAAACAAGCCAGAAGGACAGGAATGTTAATGGCCATAGGGAACAGTATGGCCAGTTAGGAGCAGAAGACTGGAAGGACTGAGCAGATAAGTTGCTTATTCTTCTTCCCCACATGCAGTGGCTTCATACACCTTTGGAGACAACTTACTAGCAACCAGCTGTGCTTTCCTGTGAACCTGTGGCTAGAGCGGCACTGTCCTCTAGCTCTCTTCTTCACGGCCTCATTTTCCCTCCCCATTTAATTTGGCTTCAACAGAGCAGGCTCTGTCTCCAGTTCCCTTTGTCTGCCCCTTTCCTTTGGTGGTCAGTAAGGCATGTGGATATTTAAGGGACAGCCATCATCTATATGGCTCAATCTGAGCCTAAAAGTAGACGTACAAATAGGTTCATAATCAATACTTACAAGAATCCATTTCCCTGGCAAGAACATGGACGGACACCTTATGTCTCTTGGGGGCATCTACTGCCAACATTTCCTAGGGAGAAAGAAGAACAAAGTCACCCTTCTGCCCCGCTAAGGAACCCTAAATGAGGCTCTCTTGAAGACAAATCATCAGCCACCACAAAGATACAGAAATGTTTTCCTTTCCCCTCATGTTGTTTTATTTCATCTTGGGGGAGGGGTGTGTGCTGGGGATCAAACCTCAATGCTGAATAAGTACTCTCTGATCGAGCCTCAGCATCAGTCCTGGAAAGATGTATTCTGAACCCTATTTGCAGATAAGATAACAGTCTGAGGAGACTACTGAACTGTTCAAACTCCTACAGGTAATGTGTGCCTAAGTGGGGATTAAACACCTATCCTAGTACTCACTGGGGTGTGATGTGCAAGGGCTGCACCTACTGATCTTTAGTGCTACAGAGACGATGCCCTGAGCTTACTCGGTGGGCAACCTCAGCTCTTGCTCCTCTAAGAACCTTCTCAGATTCTGCATCAAGGCTCTGTTGCTAAGACATGGCTCTTCATCTACCAAAAGGAAGGAGAACAAGACTTACTGAGTCCTGCCTTGTTCCAGGCACTCTCCTGTGTTAGCTCTCTTAATTCTCTGTAGGCTAAACTTCACTCATGATGACACCTATTTTAGTGCTGTGGGCTTTAAGACACAGAGAAATACTGACTTGCATGAGCTGCACAGCTCCTAAGTGATGGTTGCTCTCTCTACTCACCATGTTACTTGAGGATTTCCTTTGGTTACTGCCATGAATGACAGCAGTGTAAGATTGGCAGGTGGCTCCTGTGGGGAAGTGTCACCTGACCTTTCCCTGACACTGGGCTTTTATTTTCTAAAGGGGTACAAACTGTAAGGAGTACAAATTGTAATGAAGCTTTCTCTGATGCTTTAACCAGATGTAACAGTTCATATCCTCAGAGAGGAAAGACCATTAAGCAAGACTTAAGTTATTTATGGAGCAGTGATTTTAATCCTGGTCCTGTACAGCTGCAAGGGAAGCCCTTCTGATGTTGCACGGGCAAGGCTGACCATCGTGGCTGCCCCACTTCCTACTGGCAGAGGAGCCCAGATTACTCCACAGGCCTGCTCTAACGTCCCCGGCCTCCTTTAGGAGCTCAGCCTATGCCAGCCTCCAGTAACATCATCTGACAACTTTCTCACTGGATTAAAAAGTTTGCTTCCAAAGGTCTACTCATTTATATTTATTTATTTATTTTGATTTTTTTGGTACCAGGAATCAAATTCAGGACCTTGCACTTGCCAGGCAGGCACTGTGTGTATTTATTTATTTTGAGACAGGGTCTCATTATGTAGTTCAAACTGGCCTTGAACTTGTAGTTATCCTCTTCCCTCAGCCTCCCAAGTGCTGGGATTATATGTGTGAACCTCCACACCCAGCTCAAAGATCTATTCTTGATTCCTTTTCACTCAACCTTCATTGTCCTCTTGTCAATCTGCATTGGTAGACAGAACACTCTGGTTTTGGGAGTATTCTCCATTTCCTGACCAACTAGCTGGGCGATCCTAATTTTTTAAAAAAACTATTCCCCTTTCTTGTAAATTGTGATTTAAGGATCATTAGAGAGCCAGGGATATAGTTCAGTGGCACTGCACCTGCGTGGCAAGCACAAGGTCCTGAGTTTGATTCCTTAGTACCAGGAAAAAAAAAAAAAAAAAAAGGTACATTAGAATTCCGAGATTTTTGTAGGTATTCTGAGCCAAAAAGGAAATAATGAAATTAGTTTAGAAAATGTTCTCTTAATCAAAATTAAATACTGGGTAAACTCTTTACTGCGGTGCTTATTAGAACTTCTAAAATGCTAACATACTCTGTGATCCTCCACGAATGGGAATAGGAGAGTAATCTTTCCCAAACTTCTCCCTGACAATCCTATTAATACTCTGTACACTACTAGCTGTAACACAGCTAGGGAAATTCTCTTCTAGATTTAGGTGAAGCTTGATTATAACCATCCTGTTTTCCCCCCTCATGTTTTAAGAAAGAGTGTGTCTTATAATTGTTATTTTCACAAACTTAATACAGTAATAAGGTATTACTTTTTTTTTTTGAGATGTGGTCTCACTATGCTGCCCAGGCTGGTCTCAAACTCCTGAATTCCTGAACACACACACACCACCAGTATCTATCTTCACAAAGTGAAATGGTTTTAAGTAGTAAGTAAACATAATCAAAATTTACTTTAGGTACAAAAATCTGATATATCAAGGAGGAAAACACATTTTGATTAAAAGAATCAAAACCTTGGAGACTATTTATTAAATACTAAATGCTAATCACTTTATACACCTCATTCCAACAATAGTCTAATCTCTGTTTTGTAGATAAGAAAAGCTAGATACATAACTTGGATAAGGTCACACAGCTAGTACCAGTTGGTGGCAGGGCTCAGTCACGGGTCTGTATCAGAAGCCTCACATACTCCTGTTGCTGCTCCATAGATAAAAAAGCCCCAGAAGACCCTAGAAGGACTGAGGTTAGCAGACCTAATGGAACACTTTGGACAACTGAACACACTGGAAGTAAACATGTATCTTATACCTAAGTCTCTACGAATTGTCTCTATTTTTCCTAACAGTTATAGGTCAAAATATGCTCCCAAATACTTGTCCAAAAAACACCTGTACAGATCCAGTCTGAATGGGTTAAAAGCAGCCACATACAATGTAGCACATATTTCCATATCAGTCCAAATCTAAATAAGTGAATAAATACAACTTACCTTGTAGAATTTGATGATATCTTCCTTGGTAAGTGTCTTTAAATACGCAACTTCTAAATTATCTGAAAATGTAATCAAACAGTAATTTTTTAATATTTCCATATTATGTAGTACAAAATACTACATCAAAAAGTAATATACTTGGCAAAGAAATAGGCCTGAGGATCAGTGGAACAGACTGGAAGACACAAAAACAAATGCAGATGTACTCAGCTACCTCATCTTTGACAAAGGAGCTGACCATCCTCAGTGGAGGAAAGATAGCCTCTTTAATAAATGGTGTTGGAAAAACTGGATGTCAACCTGCCACAGATTAAAATTAGACCCTTATCTTTCGCCATGCACTAAATTAAAATCCAAATGGATTAAAGATCTAAATATTAAAACAGAAACATTAAACTTGCTGGAAGGTAAGTTAGGCAGAACTCTGGAAGACATTGGTATAGGAAAAAGACTTTATGAACAAATCCTCAGTAGCACGGGAACTAGCAGAAAGAATCAACAACTGGGATCTCATCTTACTAAAAAGCTTCTGTACTTCAAAAGAAACCATCAGCAGAACTAAGAGACAATCTACAATGTGGGAAAAAATTTTTACCAGCTGTTCCTCAGACAAAGGACTATTATCAAGGATATATATAGAACTCAAAACAATCAACCCCTCCAAATAAAAA
>NW_022900932.1:41701531-41727278 GCF_012274545.1 Fukomys damarensis
AAAAAAGGTGAGAGAATGAAAAGATGAAAACAAAGTGTTTGTAGATGGGGAGGGGAGGAGGGGCTGAAGGGAGGGCAGAGGTAAGGGGAAAAAATGAGAATCAAGACTTGTCATGTAGAGGTACAAGATCCCAACAATGAATGTAACTGTACTGTATACCTAAAATGTACCAATAAACTCAATTAAAGCTGAAAAAAAAAAAGTAATATACTTCACTCTAAAACTCTCAAGTATCCATATTTTTTAATTAATTAATTAATTAATTTGTTTGTTTATTCTTGTGCCAGGGATCAAACTCAGGTCCTTGTGCTTGCGGAGCAGGCGGTGGAACCACTGAGTTAAATCCCCGGCCTCAAGTATCCATATTTTAGAACAACTTCTCTAAGAGCTCTGCTCTTACAAATTGGAAGGGAACAGATTTCAAGTAAAAGTAAGTGGATGGGATGCACTTGGGAAGAGCTGTGGCTTAGAAATCATGCCAGCCTAGGCTCACATCCTGGCTCTGTGTTACGTGCTGCTGGATCTTGGATTCGTTACTTCAGCTGTTCTAAGCTTTGGTTTCCTCATGTGGAAACTGGAGACAATAACTACTTGGTAAGGCTGATCTGAGGGTTAAGAAAATGACATCTGATGATAACATGATGCGCGGCACATGGAAAGTGTCCAATCATTAACAGTAGTTCTAGTGGTGCCATTGCCTGCCTGGCAAGTGTAAGGTCCTGAGTTCAATCCCCAGTTTTGCCCCCCTCCAAAAAAAAAGTGGATTCAACTGCTAGAATCAAAGGCAAGAACACCGAAGCCCAAAAAGTGATGAGGCCAACATGTTCAGCTTATTGGTGTTAGAATAAGAACACAACTCAAGTGTGGCTTAGTTAAACTCTATTCCAGAGGAAAGTGAAAGAAAGTGAATGGGAGGCTTTGGGAAGCAAACCTCTTCCGATCCTGAAAGCAGGGATACATCTTTGGAGATTTCTAAAGCCAAATGTTTGAACTCCTGTAATTTTAGGGCAGCACTTGCCTCAAGGGAGTTCAATCTACAAGTTTTTCACTTTTTCAGTGTTATTGGAAATAGATGCCTATGTATCTGTGCTTAGTGATAATATAAAAATAGCGAAATTAGGTTTGTTATTAATACACTAATGTGATATAGGTAGATTCAGCTCTGGTTTTGGAGGAGAAGAGGAGATAAATATTTCTAGCAGGAAATGGTTATTGCATTAAATAACGGATCTTTAGAAGTCCTACCAATACTGAAATATCACCTACGAAATGCACACTATTTTATAGAATTGTTTCAGTGTTCTCACATTTTAAATTTAAATGCTATAAACACTGGGCTCTAATTTCAGCTTACCTCTGTCAAAATTGTACTGCTGAGAGATGATCTCCCCCCAGTATTTAGCACACTCTGCAGACAGCTTCTTTGGTTTGTCTAGTCGACGAATTGCTAATGCCTGAATATGTTTTTGGAAGGCCTCTTCTGTCATGTCTTCTATGGACTTTTCCATGGTAATCAAAAAAGCTTCCACCCTGCTTTCCAGGTAGTGAGGAGGCTTTTCTGACTGGATGATGAATCGCAAGCCCTGTATGCCATTGGCTCGACGTGGCCCACTGAAGACAATGTAGCCTGAAACACAAACCCGGTAAGTCGACATCTTGATGTCTGAGACTCAGGTCACTTTTCATCTCTCAGGGGGAATAAAATGTACTACTGAACTTTAGATTTACCTCTGAAAACCATCAGCAGTTAAGAGAGTCTCAGTTCCTAAAGATTGAGCAGATTAGTTTCCTGAAGAGTAGTCAGAAAATTGTGGATGACCTTTTACTTCTTAGAAAAAAAGCCCAATACTATTCATCACTCAACTCCTCACTCTCTGAGATAATCCCCATCAATCTAAACGGAAGTTATTCCCATTCCCATGAAATGCTGTGCTCATTTTCATCCCATACTCAATGTCCTAATTCTCTGTTTTAACAGCTAAAGTCCTTATATGAACCTAGCTTTATTACTGCATTTGTTAGATAACCTGTTCTTAGACCACTGGTATCTTATGAGCCCACACACTGCCACGTTTCAACACCTTTTCTAAACTGAGCTCTTTTCTTGCTTCCTTCAGCTGCTGCACACTGATCTATCAATCTACCACCTCTCATAACTTTAGGGCCTCCGGGTCCTACTCCAAGGAAGTTATTATCTTCAGCCTAGCTTTACAGTTTGAATACCCATACATTACCATATTGTACTATAATATTCCTTTATAGGTCAGCCATCTGATTTGATTATGCTCTCCTTAAAGGGAAAGACTATCCCTAACTTACCCATTTGTCTAGCGCCTAGCATGATGATTATTTTTTTAAAAATGATAAGTACCTGGAGACTCACTCAAATCCTTTTTCACTGGTTTTTCCCTGCCATTACGGGGTCTTCTTTGAACATCTCCCCTCACTGATCAAACCTGTCCAGATCTTTAAGTCTTCTAACAGTGCCTAAAATTCTGCAAACACTGAGTACCTTCTATGATATGTGTCCGGGCTTGGGATACAGAGAACAGTAACAATTCTGGTCCTCCTGAAACTCAAACTTTGGTGACTCTAAGAGCCTCTGGAAGGCTTGCTTCCTATCTTGCTGCCCATAAGTCTGTCCTTATTATCTTCTACTCCCTAACATGTCTTCTTTATGGACATGTTTATAATATGAAGACGGTGCCATCTGCTTTAAAGTCTGTAAGATACTGACTGCTTATTTTTTAGGAATGGAGTCCCTGGGAACAAAGCTTGCACAAGTCTCTTTGAATAGAGCATGCCTGATGCACAGTGCCAGGTGATCCTACATGTGGACAATGTTTTTGGAGGACAAAGGTTAGTGATTAAGGTTTAGAATATCCTACTAGTCCCCAGCTTCCTTCTCACCCAGCTGCTCCTTGGTGCGCAGGGTGTTGAAACAAGGTTCAGAGATAATCTGACAGAAGAGTTCCAGAAACATGTTCTCTGAGGTGCTCTGCATGTCTGTTTGGTAGTATATCTCGATACCACAATTATTGTGAACTTCATTCCTCTGCTGATACACAAACCATCCTCCTAGGAAGTTTCAAAAAGACAGCAACAGGTTAAAAAAATTATTTAGGGTTAAAAACGTCAATGCTATGCTTGCTCACTTTTTTTTTTTTGGTACCAGGGATCAAACTCAGGACCTTGCACTTCTGAGGCAGGTGGCGGCACCACTGAGCTAAATCCCCAGCCCATCTTGCTCACTCTTAGATATAACTTTCTGATTGTAAACTGGCAGAAGAGGGAGGGGTACTTGGACTGTAAGTCCTGCCCTTTCCACTTCTAGCCTTTTCATACATATTCCAAAATGTTATCTCCTTCACAGTTTATGATATTTTTCTTTTAAAACTGTAAATGTCTTTCCATGAAGAATTAAGTGAAGGATTATTTCAGGCATGCACGCCTGATCACTTGGCTAAATCAAAATAATTTAACACCCAGTAATTTGAGAATGGGACATAAATTGGGCTATGTTGGAGTGTGAGACTTGTAGGAGGACACTCAAGAGGTCAGAGAGTCTTAGGAGAGGGAAGAGAAAGGAAAACAGAATAAAAGAGGCATGAAAGATAATTATCACTTGGATTTTTTTTGTTTTTTTTTTGAGACAGGGTCTCTCTATGTAGTTCAGGCTGGTTTTGAAACCATTATGTAGCCCAAGCTGGCCTAAAAATTTAGTGATCCTCCTGCTGCAACCTCCTGGAGTGCTGGGATTACAGGCGTGCAGCACCACGTCCATTAAGTTTAGTTTGTATACTGTCCATATTTCGCCCGAAGACAAATGCTGTGGGTTTTTGTTGTTGTTGTTATTGTCGTTTTTTTAAAATCTTGGGTGCTAGAAATTGAACCCAGGATCTTGCACATGGTAAATAAATGTTCCACAACTGAGTTACATCCGCAATGCTATAGCTCTCGCAAAACAAATCCCATCCTTCCTTTCTGCTCTGTCTGTAGCAATTGAGGGACAAACAAGAAATATGCAATAAGCCATTTCCAGCTTTGTGAAGACTGGAAAAGAAGAGATGTGTTCAAGTATTCAGCAAAGATATCCTGAGACATCCTTGAGATATTTTACTAGCTACTTAAACGAGCCAGATGCAGACCCCAGCATTGTGAAATGTACAGTCTAATAAGACTGTCATGCACCTTACTCCAAATGCAAGAGCAGAAGGCCTGAGTAGTTTTAGTAGAAGTTCAGAAAACTGCTGGATTGCTTCTTGGCCTTTTGGCTAAGATCAAATGTAGAAAACTGCTGGAATCTCAGAGGCAGAAGTGAATACTTCTAGATAGTAGTTTTAGAAAAAGTTTAGGGGCTGCAATAGTTTGGATCTTGACTATCCCCCAGAGGTCCACATGTTGAAGGCTTAATCCCTAGCATGTGGCATTACTGGGAGGTAGAGGAACCTTCAGGAAGTGGGGCCTAGAGGAAGGAAGTTAAACCATGGGTTAAGCCATGGGGGGGCATGTCCTTGAAAGGGATACTAGGACTTTGGCCTCCTTTCTACCTCTCTGGGCTGCCATGAGATGAGGGATTTCACCCCCACATGTTCTCACCATGCTGTGCTACCTTCTACAGGCCTAAAAACAGTCCAATAAACCACACCAAAACTGTGAGCCAAAATAAACCTTTTCCCCTTATAAGTCGCTTTATCTCAGGTATTTTGTCACAGTGATGGAAAGCTGATCACTAATATGGTGGAGTAGGTAGCTTATATAATAGGCCTCGAAGGAGGAAAAGGGTGTAGACACAGGCTCATAAGGAAGAGGGGGGAAAGAAAGGGGAACAGGGCAGGAAGAAAGAGAAGAAAGAAGGGGGAAGGGGGAAGGGAAGAAAGGATGAAATAGCTGCGGGAAAAAAACAAAAATGATACTCTCATATTTGGTCCAATATACTTCCCATTATACAGTTTTGAACAATCATGAAATAATGACTAATTAGTTTTTATATAAAAAAACTACTCTTAATGTAAAAGTAACAACATTGAAAAAAAAAATTCTTTTAATTTTATTGGTACATTTAATGTATACAATATAATGACAGTTGTTGGAAATTTGTACCTTTACATAATCAATCTTGGTTCTTATTTTTTCCCCATTTCCCTGCCCTCCCTCAACTCCTCCCTCCCTTCCTATCTACAAAGACTTTGTTTCCATTATTTTTCATTTTCTCCTATTAATTCCATTCCCTTCCTTCCTTTCCCTCAAAATAAATTCTTCATCTTAATCCCCTATAAAATAAATTTTTGATGAATACATGTTGTTCTGCTTTGTGACTTTCCTAAAACTATTTCTGCTAAAGATTCCTGAGATTCCAATGAAATGCTATGATTCTAGCTAGCCTGCTTCTTTCTCTTTCTCTCGTCATCACTGCTCTAGATTAACACTTTGTAGAAATGAAACTTTCTGGTACATATATTTTTCTCTCCCCTCCCCCATCTTGATTTCAACAGGGATTAAGGTCTGCAGAGGCAACCAAAGTCCTGAGTTTGCTTCCAAGTACCAGAAAAAAAAAGAAAATAGGGTCTTGCTGTGTAGTTCAGGCTGGCGTTGAAACCGCTATGTAGGTCTGGGGATGTAGCTCATCAGTGCACACCTGCCTGGAAAGTGCAAGGTCCTGAATTTGCTCCCCGATGCATGCAGGGTGGGGATGGGGTGATATCAGTATATAGCCCAGGCCAATATCAAATTTGCCACAGTAGTCTTCCCTCAGTCTTGCAAGTGCTGGGATCATAGGCATACCTCACCACACCTGGCTTTAGCTTTCATTTTTTTATAAACTTTATTTCAGACTTTGGTCAATATTTCTTTAGTTTTGTGGTACTTCCTAACTCCCCAGTGCTCAAGTTCCAGTAAATTCCACTATTATTCTCTTCAAAATTATTGACTACTTCCAATTTCATATTTTTGGCTCTCCCATCAGAATATTTTTTGGCAGAATTATTTATTTCTAATTATATTTCTATAAATAGTAGGGAATATCTCAGTGAATCGTTACCGTAAAACAATATATTACCATATAAATGAACTGAATCACCCATATTACAATATCAAAGTCATCCATATCCAAAGTCGTAACAGTTCAACTTACTGTCAGGTAGCTGAACTTCTCTATACCGAACTAGCTGACTTGGAAGGAGAGGTTTTGTATGAGCATGTTCAATAAGGGTATCTTCAACCATCTGCATAATTCCTAATGCAGCCTGGGGAAAAAGACATCATAGCACATTACAAAAAACAAAAACATACATACCTTGTCTGTGCAAATAAAAACCACTGCATTGGATAGTCCGTTAAAATATGAAAACAATATGTTTATAAAATAAAGTAACTTAAACACAAAAAATGGATTTTAAAATCTTAAATTCACTTACTCCTATTTAAATGGATTAAAACTGAATTTGCCAGCCAATATGGTAGTAGTGAAGAGAAACAGGACAATCATCTACCTTGTCTATGATGTTGGGAAAAAGGTAGTGCCAAAGTTGGAGATGTACTGGTAATAGAAAGTTGTTTCCAAGAAAATGTCTTGACCACAGATATCTGGGGTCACAGCAAAGTTGAAGAGGTTACTGTGAAATAACTTGGGCAAGAATTATGTCTCTGCCACTTATTAGCATCTGGCATTGAGCATATTGTTTTGGAGGTAGTATAACACAGTGGTGGAGAGTAAGGGCCCTTCAGATAGACGGTCGTGGAAATTTTGTAGTATTTTCTGTGTGCTAAGAGAACTTGGCATGTACTACTAATCCTTACAGCCCATTAAATGGAACACAGTTCAGACATTTACGTAAGACTTCATATCTAATATTTGGCAGGGTCAGGACTTGAATGCAGGCTGGCTGATTCCACAATATGTGATCCTATACAAAGTAGGGATAGTTATTCCCATTTCTTCCTATGACTGCACAGATGTTGACGACAGCAGAGGAGACAGTGAGGAAAAGTAGGTCTCAGTTAACCATCATCATTCTGTCCCCTTTATCTTCTTCTACCTTCCTCCATAGAACAGAGAAGCTGGAGTGAGCTTTAATGAGCTTATCCCTGCGCTGGTTAACAGTCTTGACACAGACTAGAGGAAAAATACTTTGTATAAGGATCCACAATCACACCTACTCACCTGCTTTGTTATGTTTCCATGAACGAGGGCTTCAATGTGCAGCCGCGACAGGAGCTGAGGTATGAAGGCCTTAAGGCGAAGAAGGGTGACATCTATAAAGTAGTAAGAAATATTAAGCTCTACATATAAGTTTAAAAAATAAACAAGCAAATAAAAACTTCATATAGTATTTGAGATAACTTGAGACTAGAAAAGACTTGCAAAAGTACTAGAGTTCCTTTATACCCTTCACCCAGTTTTCTCTAATGTTAATATCTTTTGTAACCATAATATGATGATCAAATCTACACAATGAACACAGATACTATAGTATTAATGGAAGTACAGGCTCTATGTAGATAACACTTTTTCTACCAATGACTTTTGTTCTGTTATAGGACCTAGTCTAAATTCCCATATTACATTTAGCTGCCAAGCATCCTTAGTGTCCTCCAAGAGGTGATGACTTCTCAGACTTTCTTGTCTTTCATGACCTTACGACTTTTGGAGAGTACTGTATAGTTATTTTATAGAAAGTCCTTCATCTGGGTTGTTTAGCATTTTCTCAGAATTAGGTTGCATTTATGTGTTTCTAGGAAGAATGCGCTACAGAGGTAATGTGCCCTTCTCCGTGCCTCACGTCAGTGGTAAACAAGGTTGATATGCTGTAGCGATGGCTATGTTAACACTGATCACTTAGTGAAGGAAGGGTCTGACAGACGGCTTCACTATAAATGTACTATTTTATCATTCTGGTTATAATGGAGTAACTTGTGTATGCTCTACGTGCAATCCGAAAACTCCACCTGCCCACCAGTTTTCCCCACTGCAATCAGCATCTATTTGGGGGAAAATAATTTGTGATAATATAGATATTTTTGTTTCTCCTTAAATTTTACTAATTTTAGTATCATCTGGTGGAAACTGTGGTAATTATTACTATGGTGTCCTAATGGTCATTTTTTTTATTTCTCCTATTCCTTTTTTACATATGTTGATTTATATTTTCTGTAAGAGTTAATTGCTCTCTATTAGGGTAATAAATGCTACAGGTGGTACCCACCAGTCGTTACTACAATTAGTAACTAAAAATCTATGGAAAGGCATGGGAAGGCAAATAGTAAATTACTTATTATGGGTTAGGCATTTTATATGTGATGTCTTTTAATCTATAAAGTATATACTATTACTTTTTTTTTTTTTTTTTTTTTTAAATGTGTGTGTGTGGTACCGGGGATCGAACTCAGGCCCTTTGCTTGCAAGGCACACAGTGGAACCACTGAGCCAAATCCCCGGCCCCTATTACCTACGTTTTAAAGGTGAGAAAGCTCAAGAAATTTTGTTTCTTATGTAAAGTCATTAAGCTAGTAATTGCGAAATGGAATCTAAGCATCAGTGTGACCCTCACTCTACTCCACCGCATTGCCTCAGGGGCCCCTTTATGAGATCCCCCAAGTCTCTGCAGACTTCCAGCACAACATTCAACCCGCCTCCCACCCCCACTGAAATCACTGGCTTCTATTTATGCTTCACCATTAGACTGGAGCCCTTTAACTCCCCAGAAATGCTGTCTAATTGATAGCTTTTTATCTTGGGAGTGCAGCCAGGTGCATGGCAGGCAGGCAGCAAATGTTGTTGGACCATACTAAACTCTGAGGTTCTTGCTGTCTTGGCACCTGGGTAGCTGAATGACTTAAAAGACCAGGGTAGCGAGGCAGGGGAGCCAGCATCAGATACTGAGTTATCTCTAAAGTAAGCCACACTAGCATCCTACATTACTGTATCATAATCCAGAAGATTATTTATTACAGTTCAGAGTTTTAATGAAAAAAATTACTGTCTCTTTAAAAATACATTTTAGGAAGGTTTCATATGCCCATGAGATACTCTAGAGCTTATTCTTCTTAAAATTAACGTGCCAAGTTGCCCAAATTCTAATGAAGGAGGAAAAACTAAAGACTTCCACTTTTTGATTATGTTGAAAATAAGTTGTTTCTTGAAAACATATTTAAAGTCAATTATATGGCGTCCTTTTTAAAAAGTCAAAAGTTCATTATTAACTGCACATGACTCATAAGCATTTTGGAAAGAAAAACATAAAACCATTCAGATTAAAATGTATCTGCTCCAATTAATGAATTTTGTAATCTATCTTCCTACCCAATGCCTGAGGCAATTAAAAAAATGATGACTTTCAGTACTTGCTCTTGATATGTCACTGCAGTTATCAAAAACACAATTTAAAGTGCGCTGCACCCCAATTATTGAACTTTTGTGATTATACTATGTAAAAGAGAAAAGACTACAAAGAGGGGATGTTCTTCTCCCCTTGGAAGTGCAGGTGTTTATATAGTAATGCATTAACTATGACATATGCCTCATTTCTTCAAACTGTTTTAAAATATCTTGTCAGTGAGATTTCACTATGTAACCCTATGGTAGCTTTCATATACCTGCAACAGAGCTAAAAATGAAATAAATGTTTAAAAATTGATTTTCTCAAACTCTTGGGGCCCAGATATGTTTTAAGTATTCAGAACCCTATAGATTTTGGAATAGTAATTTTGTGCATGGACCATATATTACACACCACTTAAAGCATACTTAAAATATTAATATCTCTGTTCTAAAAACATGAAAATTCATACATAATTGCATGCCACTTCAGTCCTTGTTTTTAACCAAATAAATGCTGGCATCAAAAAAAAAAAAACCAAAAAAAAACAAAAAACCACAATTTATATACTAAGGGCTTGTAATAAATGCTCATTAAAATTGAATAAAATTTTTCTCTTAAATTGCCTTTTTTGGGGGGCTGGGGGTAGTACTTGGCTTTCAACTGAGTTACATCCCCAACTTTTATTTATTTTTATTCTTCACCCTAGCTTTAAAAAAATTTTTTTTGAGGCAGGATATTGCTAAATGTCCCAGACAGGATTCAAACTTGATCCTCCTGCCTCTTCCTGCCAGAATGCTGGAATTACACTGGCTAAATTGTATTTTTGTTTTTGAGACAGGGTCTCACTACATAGTTTAGACTACTCATAGTCCAGGATGGCCTCAAACTTACAATGATCCTCCTGTCTCAGCCTCCCAAGTGCTGGGATTACAGGTGTGCACCACCATGCCCAGCTCTGCATTTTACTTCTTATTGTTGGGCAGGTAGCAAACATTAACTGGTGAAGAGTAATGTAAGGAAATGAAAAATATAAAACAATAATGAAAGGTAACATCGTTTACATTCTTTCCGTTATTAGCAACCCTGAAAGAATTTCCATTTCTTGATTTTTTTTCTTTTTTTTTTTTTTGGTAGCAGGGATTGAAATTGGGACCTTGTACTTGCAAGTCAAGTGGCGGAACCACTGAGCTAAATCCCCAGCAAGAACTTCCATTTCATTCAATGGGAATCCAACAGACATACACAGAGGGCATAATATAGTAGATACTAAGTAAAAGGGATGAAATGAAGACATAATAACTGCCCTCAAAGAATTCAGGACTGGGCCTAGGATTTAGCTCAGTGGTTCTACCACCTGCTTCTCAAGAGCAAGGTCTTGATTTCAATCCCCAGTACAAAATAAAAATAATAATAATTCAGGAATTACTTTCAGGCAAAACTCCTCAGAACTGCTAGCACTGTGGTGGTGCACACTTGTAATCTCAGCACTTGTAAAGCTGAGGCAGGAGGATTACCATGAGTTTGAGGCCAGCCTGTGCTACCTAGCAAGCTTAAAGGCTAGATTGAACTATATCGTGAGACCCTGCCTCAAAAACCAAAAAACAAACAAAAAAGATTTTAGGGGAAAAAAACAAGGGGCCAGCCTTTAGGTTTTACCCACTAGTTTCTAACTGAACTGAACAACTATGAAGATGCCAGGGCATGAAAACGTGCCTAGCCCTTCTCGGTGATAAGCCATTCAAGCGTAGTCCATTTTTTCCTTCTGAAGAGTTCAACATTCACAAGGGAAATGATTGGGTCAGAGCAACTGGTCATCTGCAGAAACCAAGAACAATAATAACTAACTACGTGGGTACAGGTTGAAAATAACAGATGGGGTTAAAGTGCCCGAATGCACATGCCTCTTCAAAGGCCAACATTATTTTCATGAAAATTATGCACAGCTGGATTAAACAGAACTACAGGTTATTAAAAAATATAAATACCTGGTATTAGAATAAACCAAAAAGACCCTAATTAAAATGGAAGAAAGCATTAGGTTCTAGAAAGAGTAGAAGGTCTCACCATCTAGGGCATCCTTTAACTCGTCTTTAGTCCAGGCCACTTCGGTCATCAGCAAGCGGAGGTAGTACATGGCGTGCTGGTGAGGCTGTTCAGCCCGGAAATTGTTAAGAGACCGCATATACTAGTGCAAGCAGACAGGGGTTCATTACTTTTATAAACCTTTTAAAAATCATTTCAAAAGACTTCGTTTTGTATAAATTATGTTACTGGGATACAGTATATTTCCCAGTTAATGGGAAGTTATATATTTAAGAATGGGACCTATTCCTTTCCAAACCCTTAAACTAAAGGGCACACTTTTCCATTGTCCTGGCTACATCTTTACTCCTGGCTTCTGACATGTACTGTAAATGCGTTCTCTGTAGGAAATCATTTTATTGTTTTGAGGAGAGATGAGGTCCTAGAGATGAACCCAGGGCCTGGCCCATGCTAGGCAAGTGCTCTACCATTGAGCTAGGTCCCCAGCTACTATGGGAATCTTTCATCTCTCAGAAAGTTATCCTAATTTCTCAGGGACAATGTCTTTTGGCATAAGGCCATCTTAAGGTCATAAGGTCATGTTAAAAGTCTTGATAAGTAACTAACAAGGACAGGTACATATTGGATCTTAACGGAAGATTAATGGTAGTTTTCCATGGTGTACAATGAAGGTCACGGTTTACCTGTGAAAGTAGCGATCCATCCCAGATTTGCAATACTAGTCCAAAAAGGGATGGATTTAAGTGGAAGATACATCAAACCTAAATAGTGTACACCAATGTGACAAAGCTCTTGAGGCAGGCTGACCTTAGACTACTCAAATGTATTTATCTGAAATAAAGGTTGGGATGAAATCTGTAAAATATCTCAGACTACTACTGAGTGCTTCTCTTTGAAAGTTAGTACTGCAGCTGACTAGCTCTTGAAGCCCACGGAAAAGAGGGCCACTGGAGTCTGGTAGGCTTTCTTTGTGAGTATAGGGTTAGCAATGAGAAAGTGAGAGGAATGCAATAGGATTATGAATGTTTCCTATGCTCTAATCCCCTAATATTATTTTATGAATTAAAAAAATATAAAAATGAGTGAGAAAACTTACTGCTTCTTTGATAATTTCAAATCTTTTTTTATCGATCTCAAAAGTAGCCATTTTCTCAGTAATCTTCTTTAGCAAAATTGGCTGCTTGTCATTGTAACCTTTCACAGAGAGCTACGGAAAGAGTGAAAGGTATTAAGAGTAAAAAAAAAAAAAAAAAGAATTCCAACAACCTCCAAATAAACATCTTAAACTTGATTTTTAAATCAAGAAAACCCCAAAACTTAGAAAACTCCAATGTCAAGCATATTAAAATAAAAATGAAAAAAGAAACAATGAATTTAACTTCTCATAAATAGTTTAACACTGAGGAAGATAACATTAACCATCTTTATATTAATAGCCAACAGCGTAATTTCACTTTTCCTAAATAACTGAAGTAGATAAACTCACCTAATGCTAAACTATGGTGACACACACTACATCACATCAAACTTAATTATAGAATGTGTTTAATTTTAATTAATTTATTTTTGGAGCTGGGGTTGAACCCAAGGTCTTTACATCCCTACCTTTTTTTCTTACTTTTTATTTTTGAGACAGGGTGTTGCTAAGTTGCTCGGGCTGTGCTGAAACTTTTGATCCTCCTGCCTCAGCCTCTCAGAGTGCTGGGATTAGGGGTGCGTGGCACCATACCTGGTGAGAATGTGTTGAATTTTATCTTTTTTTAGTTTTGAGGATTAGAGCCAGAATATTGTACATGCTAAGTACATACTCTACCATTGAGCTACTACCCTTAGTCCCTAAGTTTTATCTTAAGAATTTCTTATGAATGATAGCTTTCAAGTTTTTATAGGTATATTAAAAAGGTAAAGATAGTAGAGGACTGTTACATAATTATTGGACATGTACCAAAATATATTCATATATATATTTTGTTTGTTTTGTTTTTTAGTACCAGGGATCAAACTCAGGACTTTGTACTTGCAAGGCAGGTGAAGCACCACTGAGCTAAATCCTCAGCCCTACACATACATATTTTAAAAAAATAAACTTTGGAGAAATTAGGCAACCTGGATTTTATATTACATGGCATAGTGCTATTCACTCAGTGTTACTCAATAAGAAGCCACAATTCTAACCATTTTCATATTTGATGAGTTTTGCTGATGTCCCAAAAGCCAATGGCAAAGCACCAATATAGATCCTCAGAATTTTGCCTTAGGATAATTTACATTCTCTGAAAGATCCACATTTTGAAAAGCAGGGAATGGGGAATGACTACATTCCCACACCATGGCACCCGAAGCAGTAATGACACCAGAGTACCTAGGAAAGTCTCTAGCCTGTGAAGAATGACAGAAAAGAACCTCAGTAGGAATAAAGGCCACTGGCCATGTAAAACACATCCTGTAACACAGGAACTGGGTTGACAATAAGCAGAATGCTTATTTTATCATAAACAAAAATTATTTGATAATATTCTGCTAAAAGTCAATAGCAAAAAGTAGAAAATAAATTACTTTTTATTGGAGTTCATTTTTATCTCCAAGTCTGAAAATGTCTGTAGATGCTGAGAATGATCAAATTATATTCATTCTTATGTATCGTTTTAAACAAAATCTACCAGAAAATTATTTATGTACAGGTAAGAGCCACTTAAAAACAAGTTAAAAAACCTAAAACTTTTGTATTGGGATTAAAAAAAAAAAAACACTCAGAAATGCTCTAATTTTAGGTTTTTACTAAAACATATTTTCCAAAAAAGTGAAGCTGAATATTTATCTTAAAAGGAATGTTAATTTGGAACTGAGATATGGTCAAGTTTGGAAAAATACTAGTTATTTCTTGGGATGCATTTAATAATACTTATTTTAAAGCACATGTAGTTAATAATTAATGCATGCTACAAAATAAATTGTTAAATGTATTTGAACAATGGAACTTTCTACTACGGTCCACAAAAATAAAGGTTATACGTAAGTGAAATTTAAGCACCACAACAATAACTATGGATATTTTCAAATTATAGATGGTAGAGTGCAAAAATATATAGAAAGAAAGAAAAACATGCTTTCAGGATTAGTATGTTAAACATCTCAAGCAGAACATGCAAATAAATGTAGCACACATGTATGGTCACAAAATGCAGTTAGCTTTACTAAGGCATCCGTGGAACCACTACTAATCTGAGTTCTTTAATTACAAAAAAAGGTGCAAAAAAAAGATCAAATGTCTTATTTAAAAATGCAGAAGTTAATAGTTTTCCCAAGTTCAACATAATGCTTAAACGGTGTGGTGCCTTTTCTTTGGTTTTCATTTTACTTACAAGTATTGCATTCATTCCTGATGCAATGTCATAGCTCAAACCTGAGAGGCGTGCTGCATATGTATACTCTTTTAAATCATCCTTCAATAACCTGATAAACAGGTATGTCATGTTGCAATGGAGAGGATCAGCATAAATGTAGCGACTAACAAAAAGAAAAACAAAAGAAATGCTTTGATACCTCAAGCAATGGCATGATAATGAAGAAACATGACTGAAGAGTATGGATATGCAGCCTCATGATCTGGATTTCTAGGGAAATAGTACAAGCCAACCTTATGCTTTACAAAGAGAACACTTAATTCTCTTTTGCCAAACATCAAGACTTCAGATATAGAAAGAGTGTGATTTAAACCTAGAGTCCAATTTTGTTGGAGGAGAAGGCAATATGATGAAAGATGTTAAAGAAAACAAAGAAATCAAGAAAAATCTGCATAATATGAATGATATATAGTGGAATACTTAAAATAAGAGCTAACTTAAAAATTAAAACAATGAGAAAATGATTAGCCATAAAGATTTTTTTAAAAAAAGAAATTAAACTCATACCCTCAGTCAAAAATGCTTCCATCAAATCAATATAAAAAATGTTGATGAGTGGAAGGCTCTAAGACATGGGTACTTACATACATCCCATAGATGGTATTTTGGAGGTCATAGCTCAAGCCTGCTAGCTCTGCTGCATATGCATACTCGTTGAGTGAATCTTTGAGGAGCTCAAGGTACAAATAGGCCATGTTACAGTGCAAAGGGTCCACATAAGCAAATGGGCTGGAAAAAAATGTTGACAATAAAATAGCTGATTTATTACTTCCCAATGTGATGTGGCCTTTTGAGATGGATCGAGAAATGAAATATCAATTAATATAGTTTCCTGAACGTATGGCTGAATTCTCAAGTCTGTTTCTTGTCATGGGGAAAAAAAGAAAAGAGATGTCTAAAAAATGAAGCCTGAATAATGCCATGTATGTGTACTGGTGGAAGTGAAGAGGGAGAAAGAACCGCTTACCCCAGATGGTGTGGTACAACTGACAAGACAGAAACACAAGGCAGTAAGAGGGAAGGGGCTAAAACACTGTGTAGTGGGTTGACTAATGGTTAACTTGTAAGCCCCAACTGACCCCAATCACTGTGGTCTGGGTGTGGAGGATCCACCTGAAGATTGTTACCAAGAGCCATAAAAAGAACTGGCGGGGAAGATCTTGACCAGTTGATTTTCTAGGAGAAGCTTGCTGCAGGTGGTTTTTCTGACATGAACTAGGCTGTTCTCATCGGAGGAGGAGCTCAGGACCTTGCTTTCACTGGGAATGACTGCTGCTTTCTTCAGGGGAGCTCTGATCTTTACCGTTAGCATCACTTCCTGGCTCTAATGTGGATCCCTCATCTTGGTGGTACAGATCCTTCATCTTGTGAGCACAGATTTTCCGCTACTGGCCTTTGGACCTTCCAGGGTGCAGATCTTCAATAGGACAAGCATGAGACATTGCTGTGGGCTCTAGGCCTCTGGCTGGACTCGAGGAGGACATTGCCTTGGACTAAGCTGGACTTGTGTGGGAAACTGCTGGGATCTAGGCCCTCAGCTGAATGCTTTGGGCTTCTAGTTTACGGTTAATCTCTGGCACTCCTTTGCATTTGACACTTGGGGTAATTATCATAAAATAACCTTATAAATTATGTGTCCTGTATTTAATGCATACCCTTACCCAGTCCTGCTGACTACAACAATATGCCTGTCCTCAGGCTAATGGAGGAAGCATGGCTGCTGGAGATGCTACAGCATTTGCATGTCTTTTTTTCTTTCTCTAATCAAGTCACATCCTTGGTGGATAGGAATATGAGGTGCAGAAATTAGTGTGCTATAAAGTTAAATAAATAAATAAATATATACAGACATACACATATATAGCAACTATGAAACTAAAAGTGAAAACTATGAAAAATTGTAAAAATATTATCTTATCCCTGAGTCTTCCCTCAAATCAATAAAGTTACAGAAGAATCAGTAAAATACTTTATTAATTCTATCATATAACTGCACCTAAAATTAGGGAAAAAAATAAAATAGAAAAATATTTAAGAAAGAGTAACAAAATAGAAAAAACAAACAGAGTACATAAGAGGTAAACAGAACCAGAGATCAACTTTCACATTCCAGATAAGAAAATAAAGAAAATGTTCATTTTCCAGGCAGGCAGGAAACCTAACTTCCTCAGGTCACCTGGGCTGGCCAGAGCAGAGCGGATTTAAGTGCAAGTTAAATGGCCTCCTCATTTGACTATATGACACTGCTTACCTTTATCACAAGCAAGTAAAGGATTCATTCATTCAATATCTATCACATGCTTACTACAGTGCTAGGCTCATCTCTAAGCACTGAGAATTAAGAAAGAACAAATCAGGCAAAGTCCCTGATTTTACACACCTTACAGTCTAGTCAGAGAAGAAAAGTAATAAATTGAAACCTGATATATCAGATGGTGACAGTGCTATGAAGAAAAATTAAACTGAGCAAGAGGAAGAGGAATGATGGGTGGCAGCAGCAGAGAGAAAGAGTGCTAGTTTATAGAAGATGGTTAATCAGGCCCCTCTGATAATGCTGACCTCTGGGTCTCCACCTGAAGGAAGCCAGACAGCAAGCCCTGTGGAACTGGGGGTGGGGTGGGGTGAGAACATTCCAGGATGAAGGGACCGCTAGTGCTGCACACCAGGCAGCTACCTGATGGGTTTGTTCGGCAGCAAACAAACTGCTTCACTCTATTTGTAGCACAGTAAATATAAATAAATATAATATGATGTACTGATAGTAAAGTCAACAATTGTATCAAAGTTGATAATAAACCAACAATAGAGGTAAAATGCTTAGTCATTTAGGCAACTAAAATTCAAGAGAAAATTGTACATCTATCACATTATACGGCTAGAAAATCTACAAGTATGATCTGCTATTTAATTGTTTAAAACATTATACATATTAATAAAATGATGTTCTTTAGGCCAACAATAGCTCAGAAATTTAAAACATGATTCATGAAAATAAAATCATTAAAACAAAGGCGTTGTCAGCCCCACAGGCAACTGTACAATTTTAGGAGGAAGTGAAAAGCCAGAAGAGCCAAGTTTGGGATCTCAAAGGCACATGAGTCACACTCAGGATATAATTCCAACAACTGTCCTAAGATAGTACATTCACATTGCTTTAGGCCCCAGCTAATTTTTTTTTTCCTTGTGCCAGGGATTCAACGCAGTACCTTGTGCTTGTGAGGCAGGCTGAGTGCCACTGATCTAAATCCCCAGCCAATTTTTTCCCACATTGTGGGTTGTCCCTTCACTCTGTTGGTGGTTTCTCTTCCTGTGTAGAAGCTTTTTTTTTTTTTTTTTTTTTTGTACCAGGAATTGAACTCCAGACCTTATGCTTGTGAGGCAGGCGGCGGAACAGCTCAGAACAGCTGAGCTAAATCCCCAGCCCCCAAGCTAATTTTTTAAAGACAATATAATTCAACTGTAATACATAAACTCTGGTTCATTTGTTATTTTAAAAAATATTATTTTGTAGTCAAATACTACTACATGCTTGAATATGTAAAGGCTGATCACAAGTTTGTAGAAACCGTAACTAGCCAGGCATGGTGGTACACACCTATAATCCTACTGCTCTGGGGGCTGAGGCAGAAGGATCACAAGTTTGAGCCCAGCTTGGGAAATTCAGAGAAACCTTATTTAAAAAACAAACTAAACCACCCCCTCCCCAAAAGAAAACCTTCATTAAAATGTACAAGAAACCCAATAGCAGTTACCTCTGGGAAGACCCAGACAAGCGATAGGAGATAAGGATTTGCTGGAAGCAAATGTTTTCAGTTCTAGCAATTGTGCTAGGCAGTTCAAAGAACACAAAAATGTTAAATAATCTTTCAAAAGGCATTCCAAAGAAATTCATAAGCATAGCAGCAAAATGGAAAAGTAGTGACAAGCTGCTTAGAGTGTTAAGAATATCACTTTTAACTGTCAAAAATAAAACAAGCTTCTATAATGCTCTTGACCAACAATAAGTCATGACCAGACAGCCCAGGATTGATGTTAAAAATTGTTTTTACATCTCAGCACAGTTCTAGAACATATGTATAGTATATCTAATGCTATAAGACACAGAATGTATTCCCTGCAATCTGCACAAGTTTATTGATGGAGTATTAACTATTCAGAGATTCTTTTTACCTCTTCCAAAACACTTAATACACACCTCATTCTAATTTCATGTCAAGACAACCAAATAATGAAAAGCTAATTAAAAAGCTGATCATCAGCTTGAACATTATTAATGAGAGGTCTATTTCACAGACTACTACATTTTAGAAATATAGTTATAAAGTATCTAATTACAAAGTATATACTTAACCACATAAATAAAAGGAGACAGAGATGAATTGAAGATGCATGGAGAAATCACTGCAACAGTAGCATTATTCATAAACTTTAATAAACATCATCTTCTTTTAGTTATTTTTTTCCCCAGTTCTAAGGCTAAAACCTAGGGTCTTGTACATGGAAGGCAAGCATTATACCTCTGAGCTACACTTCCAACTCTTGTTTTATTTTATTTTTAATATAGGGTCTTGCCTTGAACTCCTGATCCTCCTGCCTCAGCCTCCAGGGTAGTTGGTATTACAGGAGTGTGCCACTATGCTCAGCCCTACTTATTAAACAATTTTAAAGTACTCAAACCAGAGAAAGATCCAGATACTTAAAAAGCTGAAAAGGATTTAAGTTCATTTTATAACTACGACTCCTTCTGGGCAAGTTCCAGGAAAATAAAACTGAAAAAGCCCAAAATACCCCAAATTATTATTATTTTCTCAATGAATCTTCTGGGTTTGATAGTCTCTCCAGATTCCAAAATCCTGAAGGATAGGAAGGTCCTTCTAATAATAGCTAACATAAATCATTTCAGTTAAAGGGCACATTCATTATTGGAAAGAAAGATGTTATCAATAAGTTGAGTTAATTAATAACTTAGAACAATAGTTCTTAGCAGCAGCATTCTCCCATCTAGGCAAAATAACTCTTAATTCTTTTTATTTCTAGACCTGGATGCTCAAGAAGGAACAAAAACTTAACAAAAGTAACTTGATTTTTTATTAGTTTTATAGCTAGAAGCTTATTACATACCTGAAAAATTCAAAGTTGAGACAAGCCTTTGGCAAAAAAAACTTATCATCTTGTTTGAACCACAGTTTGCTCATGGCTGTATCCTGTAATGGAGACACAACTGGGTTAGAGAAATAAAGGCACATGCAGATAAAGTGTTCAATCAAATCATCACTCAAGAGGAGGATGAGAAGACCAGGTGCAGAGGTACACTCCTGAAATGCCAGTTATTTGGGAGTCAGTCACAGGAGAATCACAAGATTGAGGCCAGCTTTAGCAACTTGGGATGACCTTGTTTGAAAAGATATAACAAAACAACAACAAAAGAAAGAAAAAGAGAGAAAGAAAGACAGACAGCTAGGGATGTAGCTCAGCACTTGCTTAGCATGCACAGCATCTGGGTTTAATCCTCAGTACCAGAGTTAGTAAGTAGAAAGCTGGAGAGAAGACTGCTGACTCCACCAATAGCTCGGAATCAGCCTTCTGTATCCCCTCAAGATGAAGGCACAGTAGGAAGAGACAGACTGGAAAACCAATAGCAGCTGTCCTGTCCTCAGTCTTCTTTTTTTTGTTTTGTTTGGTATTGGGGATAGAACTCAGGCCCTTGCGCTTGCGATGCAGTGGGTGGAACCACTGAGCCAAATCCCTGGCCTGTGTCCTCAATCTTCTGAGCACTGGGAGGCAGACAGATGCTGGGACTCCTTTGCAGAGGACATGTGGTAGCCAGCCTCCACGTTGGCCTCCACCATCACTGCCTGCTGGGATTTACAACTTTGTGCAGTCCCCTACCCGCAGTGAACTAGTTAGTTTGCTTAAATAAAAGAATATAACAGAACAATATCTCTGAGATTCAATTTTAACAGACTCTGTGGTTTCCTTTGTTTTTTTGGAACTCACTATGTAGCCCAGGTTGGTCTTGAACTCACAGCAATCCTCCTGCCTCAGCCTCCCGAGTGCTGGGATCACAGGCGTGCACCACCACACCCAGCTTATGGTTTCTATCTTGATCACTCACTTTTCCCTTTTGGATCAATCACTTTGGGGGAGCCAGGTGTCATTTCAAGCAAATCTACAGAGAGGTCTGTGTGGTGAAGAACTTAGACCTGCCATCAACCTCACAGGTGACCTTGGCAGAGATATCTACACTTTTTAGTTGAGCCTGCAGATGACCAAAACCTTGGCCAACAGCTTGACTACAACCTCATTATACAACCCAAGACAGAAATACTAATTATGACACTTCTGGATTCTTGACCCTCAGAAACTACATATTAGTGTAATACTCATTGTTTTAAACTGCTAAATTTTGGAATAATTTCTTATGTAGCAATGGAAAATTAAAATAGCCAATAATGGATAGTCACTACCTTGACTTTCATTCTGCTTATGTCTTACTAAGAAACACCTTAGATATTCACTTGAAACTACCTTGAAACTCTGGCAAGAGATATACTGATTTAATGTTCTCCTGAGTTTACTCTGAGAAGACTGATTTAAAATAGATAGCCAAGGACTCTCCAGGGCACAGACTGTGTGCTTAGCATGTGCAAAACCCTAGGTTTGATCCCCAGCATACATACCAAAAAGCAAACAAAAACAAATAAACTCGAATAAAGAAGCTTCCTTTTATAAGCTAATACATAAGTTATTAAAATGAGTTTCTTTTTCTTTTTAAGGAAATATAGTTATCTCATTAATCTAATTGCTAGTTACTCTTAAATTAACTTTCATATTCCTAAACACTGATTCTTATCTCACTGATTTAATTTTAATATAAGGCCATTTGAAGAAGACAAAAAAACAACAAAAAAACTCTGTCTTTATAGTCATTTTTAGTATTTAAATTTAGAAAGGAGAATGTGCTACAATAATTTGATTTTTTTTAACACTCTTTACCCAAAGTGTGAAATAATAATGATATGAAAAGAATATTCTAAACTGGGGATGGTGGTGCACACCTGAAGTACCAGCACTCTAGAAGCTGAGGCAGGAGGATCATAAATTCAAAGCCACCCTGGGCTACACAGGGAAGTCCCAGGCCAACCTGAACTACACAGTTAGACCCTGTCTCACAACAAACAAACAAACAAACAAGAACATTCTGAAAAAGAGGGGAAAAATCAATTTCTTAGTCACCCTCCCCACTGACTTGGAACACCATTAGCTTTATACAGCCACTGTGTTGCAAAGAGAATTTTTTTTTTTTGCACTGGGAATGGAACTTGGGACCTTGTGCTTGCGAGGCCGGTGGTGGAACAACTGAGCTAAACCTCTGGCCCAAAGAGAATTTTTTTAAGGGAGGGAAATCCAACAGCTTCCTTTGGACAGGCTCTTCCTCAGGCTATAGACATTCTTTTTTTATCTCTAACTTTCATTATGCAGCATAAACCTACTTTCTTTCTGCATCTTCAATGAATATGGAAAGAGGCTAATTAACTTTCAACAGACTTATGATCATAGCCCAGACATTTTTTTTCTCCTGAAAAGACAGCGTTTCTCTAGATTCTACATTGTTTAGTAGTTTTGTTTGCCTGCTTTAACATTTTTTACCTTTTAATATTCTTGCTTTTGTTCTGTAATATTATTGACATCTCTTAGGATGTGAGCCTCTCAAATCAACAAAATATTCAATATAAAAATTATTCCTCTTCTTCCATGGAGTCCCCCCGCCCATTTAAAACTACTAATTTTGTACAGGCATACACCTGTAATCCCAGCTACTTGGGAGGCAGAGGCAGGAAGATCACTTGATCCCAGGAATTTGATACCAGTCTGGGCAACACAGTAAGATTTCATATTAAAAAAAGAAAAAAAATAACCAATTCAACATATTACCTTAACCAAGACCTGTCATGTAAAGGTACAAGATTCCAATGATGAATGAATGTAACTGTATAGTATACTTTAAAAGTACCAATAAACTCAATTTAAAAAATTACCTTAATAAGAGCAGGGTATGGTGTGGCTTCTTTTTCTAATGCTACAATCTCAAAATTCGTGGGAATAAATTCATTCTTTGTTGGAAGTTTAAATTTCCCATTTAAGTCAGCATTTTGCCATTTCTGGATGAATAAAACACACACACACATATAAAAGCAATTAGAATCTGACCCAAAAGTTTAAAACAGTATCCTACCTCAATATTCAAACAAGTATCAAGGAGATAAATGTCACATGGCATTCTTGTCCATCATATATAAAGGGGCTACAGCCAGGATTTGTTGATGGGCTTTCCTGAAACCTGAATTGGTCTTTTTTTTTGGCGGGGGGGTTACCAGGGATTGAACTTGGGTCCTTGCGCTTGCAAGGCAGGCCACCAAACCGCTGAGCTAAATCCCCGGCCCCTGGTCTTTCTAGTATTAATGAAGACTTTCCATTTAGCTATGTCTATCTTTCCTTTCCACGTCTCCAAAATGACCTCAGGTGTTACAGTTTGGGTCTAGATGTCCCCCCAAAGCCTCATGAGGTGGCTGAATCTAGAGTGTATGATGCTGGGATTAAAGGCATGTGCTTACTAAACCAGTACACTAATTAGTTTGGTACCACCCTAATACCGGTAGTCTAAGTAAAATAAAAAGGGCAGAAAGATGCTGCTAAACTCTTGCTTTTGTCACCTTCTGCTGCCATGAAACTGTTGCCCTTCTGCCACCCTGTTTTGGAGACAGCTAATTATGAATCGAAACCTCTACAAACTATAAGCCAAATAAACCTTTCCCCCTTTAACTTTTGGTGTGAGGTATTTTGTCTCAGCAAGGACAGGAAAGTAACCAACACATCGGGTTAATGAGCAATCTGAAACTGTATAACACAGAGGAGCTGGTCCACACAAACATCAGGTTTGTTCTGGGTCTTTAAACAATACAGTATAACCTGTAAAAGGGACATATTCCACAACTCACAGACCACACATCATTTATATAAGAATTGTACTTTCGGCTATGTTACGTTACTTCTATGTGTGGCCTGAAAGCCTCAAGGGGGCTTCTTTCATTTTAGTAGTTCTTAAGGCCTGGCCCACATCTCTCCCAGATGACCACATGGATTTTGAAGTGAACCAGCAGTTCAAGACAAAGTTAAGGACAAAGTGAGATTTCAGTTTAGATTAGCACAAGCCACAAACTGGATCTGTTATGAGCTGGTTCCAAAAGCTAAGCGGGATAGAATAGAGACCACCGATTGTTGAACCCTAATTTACATTTGTTTCTATTATTTCAAACAAACAAACAAGGGTAAGTGACTTATGGCATATGCTTGGGGATTTTACAGCTTGGTTTTGGTCCACGTATGTCACTTGACACAGGGATGGTGAAGACGCTTGGCATTACTTAAGCTGCAGTTAAGTCTCCAGAACAGTTAAGGAGAAGGAAACAGCAAACTATTTCACTGCTGAACTCCCAGATAATTTTTTTTTAAACTTCGCATTCAGACCGGGGCATGATGGCTTGAAAATTTGATGCCAGCCTGGTCAACTTAGCAAGATCCTAACCAAAAAAGGGGGTGGGTACTGTAGCTTAGTGGTAAAGTGCTTGAAGAGCATGCACAAAGCCCTGCATTTGAACCACACGTGGTACCATTAAAAAAAAAATTAAAACTATATAGTCTGTCTGTCTATCTATCTTTATCTCCATACCCATCCTATTAAAGCAAGTTTGTTAAGGTTGTGGTTTGGTGAATAGGAAAGTTCTCTTATTTTAGGAATATTTCAGACCCAGTATTAATTCATGGGAGATCAGTTTCCCTCATAGTTTAAAAAGATGGATTTGTGTATACTCCAGAGGGCTTCGGTTGATCTCTTCCTAAACTATGAGTATGTCAGAGACCCCTAAAGTACAATGATTCTTTTTCTTAAATTATGTCTTTTTTCTGTATTCTTATTACATAGGTGCATTTAAAAAATATTCATTTGAGTTTAATTAGAAACTATTCAATTTGGTTTCTGCTATTTCCCCATAAGTAATGGACCCCTAATGGAGAACCAAAAGAGTAAGAAAGAGAAAGAAGGAAGGAAGGGAGTGAGAGAGGGTGGGCAAGAGAGAAAGTATTAAGAAGATAAAACTCAAAAGCAAAATCTTGACTACTGATGAATGTGGTAAAATGAATGCGGCAATACAAATACACCTGCTTTGAAATTGTAATTCTCTTGTGTTAATAAGAATGACAACAACAAAACCAATGATATGAGTATACAGTATAATACTTCCAAAGTACAGTAAGAAAACATCATGAATTCAGGAGAGCACTCCCAGGTGGTGTTTCTTCCAAGACCATGAACCCTCTGGAGCCCCCACATCTGTCATTTGTGCTTCCTATTTCCTCACCTGTTCTTGGCTTTCTCATGGTCTTTTGCTTCTCTGTCTACTCCGTACTTCAGTGTTGTTTAACTACGTAAGGCTAGGTGTCCGCATTACAGCCTGGTATTTAGGCAGACACATGAGAAGACGGCCACATCGGCCGGAGATTTAGCTCAGTGGTTCCCTTCATGTCTTGCAAGCAGAGGGATGGTGGGGGGAGAAGGCCATTTCTTTTCCTGAGGCAACAACCTAAACTTAAAATCTTCCAGCTCCTGTTCACTCCTCTCAGGACAGTACAGTCAACACTAAGCTGTTACTCTCTACACAGTGGGCCCTGAGTTGGTAGTTCTAAGGAGCTTGTGCTTTCATGGTTCCTCACATGGCAGGCTTATGAACAGATGAGTTTACCTACCTTAATGACTTCATCTGAAATAGCTTCTTGTTTGTATTGGGTTCCATACCACTCTTCTGTGCGATCAGTTTTCCCTTCAAAAGATTTGGAAACAATTGCAACCCTAGAGGTATAAGGAAAAATATTAAGTAAGTTAAAAAAAAAGAAAATAGTAAACTTATGTTATACACATACATA
>NW_022900932.1:41727289-41731360 GCF_012274545.1 Fukomys damarensis
GAGAGAGAGAGAGAGAGAGAGAGAGAGAGAGAGAGAAACTGGCTCATGAAAATGTAAATACTATGGAAGAATGCCCTGAGTCTCTTAAAAACCCAGTATATTCTGAAGGGTTAGCTTGAACAAGCAATTATGGGTTTGTGTAAGTTTCTGATTATACACCGTTATCCTCTAGGTATAGTCCATTAGTTTTAGTGTAAAAAAGGGCTTACAGGAGAGATTTTTCTAGATATGTTGACTAATTTCAAAACGAGTAGTTAAGACAGAAAAAAATGGAACAAAGAAAAACAGACCTTATAAAAAAGTACTCCTCCCCAGGAACACTTAAGCCTTAGGGTTAACAGGAATGGTTAACAAAACACGTTGGTTCATACAGAGATAAAAAAAACTACACACATACCACAGAAACTTTTACTACTTGTTAGGCTTGTACTCTATATGTTTTCCTACTAGAGTAGCATGAAATATATTTAATATATGTACAATGGCCTTCCTGATGCTAGCGGAAAAGGAGACAAGACAAAGAAATCCCTATCTTATGATTTACTACAAGCTTTTTTTGATGACAGAGCAGAAACTGCCCAAGAGAGAAGTCAAATGGGGCAGAAGGTTCAAAAGACAAGGTTCAGTTAAAACAATCTCAAAAGATGTGAACAGAAGATTACAAGAGTAAAGGAGCAAAAGCAGCTCTTTTTAAGTCCTGTCTGTGAAGCAACATCAGGGACATTTCAGTCTCTGCTGCCTCTTAATTATTTAAGTTGGAATCATAACATTCACACCAGCAGACACAGTCCCAAGCTTGGGCCAAGTCTTCTTTGAATCTTGTGGATAAGGGAATTCTAGCAAATAGCTTGGATGGCTTGGTGTGAAGTCAGTCCTGTTACTGGTTCTGCTTCTCTTATGTCCCAATTCAAATATATAAGAACATGTCTGCACTTGCTTCTTCTCACCTGTAATCCCACAGGTTTGGCTCTGGCCTCTAAATGCTGACCTCACACCTCAAAGTCTAGGAATTCTATTCATTTTCAGAATCTTAATGTCTATTCCAAACCACTGTCCCTTGTTGGCTCTCCGAAATTCTAACATATTATTGTCCTAAGTACCTTCTATTTCTTGTTTTTTCATCAAGTTTACTGGTACTTTTTAAGTATACAGTACAGTTACATTTATCAATGGATCTTGTACCCTTATATTTCAGATCTTGGTTCTCATTTTTTCCCCATACCCCTACCCTTCCTTCACCCCCTCCACCCTCCCCTATTTACAAAGACTTTGTTTCCATTTTTTTCATTTTCTTGTATTTTTTCTTTCCTCATTTCCCTTCCCCTACCCTTCCCACTTTCCCTACACCTTTAGCCCTTTTCTTCCTATTTCATATTGTCAGTTATACAATTTGGATATTATTTAAACTTTTAGTTTTTCACACCAGAGAAACTATTCGGTATTTAAACATGTGTGTCTTATTTATTTCCTATACTACAAAGCCACTGTGATTAAAAACAGCATGGTTCTGGCAAAGAAAAAGACCTGAGGATCAGTGGAATTGATTCAAAGATACGGAAACAACTCCAGACATACTCAGCTACCTCATCTTTGACAAAGGAGCCAACCATCCTCAGTGGAGGAAAGATAGCCTCTTTAGTAAATGGATTTCAACCTGCCAAAGATTAAAACTAGACCCTTATCTTTCACCATGCACTAAACTAAAATCCAAGTGCATTAAAGATCTAAATATTAAAACAGAAATATTAATCCTGCTGGAAGAGAGATTAGGTAGAACTCTTGAAGACATTGGCATAAGAAAAGACTTTATGAACAAAATCTCGGCAGCACAGGAACTAGCACAGACAATCAATAACTGGGATCTCATCTTATTAAAAAGCTTCTGCACTGCAAAAGAAACCACCAACAGAGCTAAGCACCTTCTATTTCTTATTCATTCCAGACAAACTGTTCTCCCTGGCTGATTGGACTTGGTCTTGTCACCTGCTTTGTGAGATAGCCTAAGCCAGTGACGGTGAACCTTTTAGAGCTTGCAATGATACAAACAGCCTACTGTGAGGGCAGGGATGTAGTAGCTCGGTGGCACACACTGTGTGGCAAGCACAAGGCCCTGAGTTCCACCCCTGGTGACAAACAGCCTACTGTGGCACATGTGCCTCAGGTTCACCACCAGTATCCTAAGAAATCTGACTCACCTGTCACTGTTTATGCTTCCAACTCCAAGTGTGCCTGGTCTAGTCTTCCCATCACTGAACACTACCAGTTCTAGAAAACATGCTAAGTAAGAATATGTTCCACAGAAACACACAGAGAAACAGGATTTAGCAGATGAAAGAGCTCTGTGATTATCTCCAGAAGGAAGTGATGCAATTTGGTAGTTCAAGAGTACCCTGCACGCGATCCATGTAGAGCTCACATGGTCACATGAAAGATGTGTGGTGTTGGTTAAGGATATTCAGTATATGACAATACATGACAGGATCTGCCAAGATTTAACTGTTATTGATTTCTCAGAGAATGAATGGATTCACAAGGAGATCTCTGAAGTATAAAAATGTAGAAAGGCAGCATTCCCTTCTCCTCTTGTATGAGATGACTAATTTGGGAAGAGTTCACTATACAGGTGGCTTTGGCTTTCTTGGATATAGCCAGGCCTTACAGTGATGGGCAAGAGATTGATTACAATTAAACAAAGACCAAAGCATTCATTTGGCAGGAGACTTGCCCTCTGAAAAAGAAAACTTTAAATTCAATTCTAAGAGAGCAAATAAAAGAGCTCAGAGAATCCCGGCAAACCAATAGTCTGGAGAAGACTGTATGATAAAGGAAGAAGGAGATACTGAAGGCTATCTAGTAAAACTTGGGTAATAAGAAAGGAAATAAGGAGGAAAAATCATCAGTACAATCCTTAGGGATTTATATAGCTCCAAACCACAATAAAATGTATGGGTGACATTTGAAATGCTATCACAGAAAGGTAAGTATGAAGCAGACACACACAGTTCTTCAAATGAGGCACATATCAAATACTGGAATAACAAAGATAACTGGTAGACCAAGAGTTTGTGTTCCATCAAGAAATTAAATAAAGCCAGGAGTGGCGGCACATGTCTGTAATCTTAGCACTCTGGGAAACTGAAGCAAGAGGACTGCAAATTTGGAGCTAGCCTGAAAATTGAATGACTTAGTGAGACCTTATCTCATGGCAGGGAGGCAAAGGAGAAGAAGAAGAATGAAGATGTGTTGTGTACATTTATCAAGTCCCCATGATGAGTGTAATTGTTACGTACTGCAAACAAGTACTAAAAGAACTAACATGAATGCCCGGGAATGTAGCTCTGCGCAGGCCCGGGGCTCAATCCCTAGTACCATAAATACACGTAACAGGAGCAATTCACTTTTGAATTCTCCTTGTTTGTTCCGAGTAGCTATCTGTCATCTTTCTTTTCCTCTTTCCCCATCTTCAAATAAATTCTTACTTTAAAAAACAAAATACATATATATTCATATGTATATAAAAAAGAGAAAGAGAAAGATAGTAGATATAAGTGTATACACACTTCAAACCCATACATAAATTTATGAAGCAAAGTGTAGAAACACAGGGAATACTTGAATTAGGAGAAAAGGGGGAAAAAACCGCTAGGCAAGTAATCACAGTACACTACAAATACTTTGGTATATTTAACTGCAGCCAGTGTTGCTGTAGCATTTTAGGCTATCTGTTAAAAATTCATATAAAAAATTTTTTTTAGGTACTAAGGATTGAACACAGGACCTTACACATGCTAGGCAAATGCTCTATCTTAAAACTTCAGCTCCAGACCTTTTCATTCATTCATTTATTGTTTTGAAATAGGGTCTCACTAAGTTACCCAGGTTGGCCTTGAACCTGGGATGCTCCTGCCTCAGTCGTTGAGCATACAAGTCTGTGCCACCATGCCCAACTGTTAAAAATTGTTTTGAAGCCAGGTATGGTGGTACACGCCTGTAATCCCAGCACTCAGGAGGCTGAGGCAGGAGGATCGCCTCAAGTTCAAGACTGACCTGGGCTACAGTGAGACCATCTCA
>NW_022900932.1:41731426-41751112 GCF_012274545.1 Fukomys damarensis
AAAAAAAAAAAAAAAAAAAAAAAAAAAAAAAAAAAACCCAAAAATTGCTTTGACAATAGAGTTTTCTTAAAGACAGAGGTGGAGAGAACTAATGTGACCCTTAGAAAGAGGAGATAAAAAGACCTTTTCTTTTTCATAATGAAGCTTAAGTAGTGAGCAAAGGTAACAGCCGGTTATAATGAATGCTGACTGTTGACTTCAACTCCCATTTAAACACGTTCAGAAGGAAAGCAGCACTGGAGGAGCTGGACAGGACCCATATGGCAACAAAAGGTCTGCTGACTACAGACAGAAATTTAAAGGCAGTATGATTCCCAAAGAGTGACTTCTTGAGATTTTTTCAAATAGTCACTAAGAGAAAAGGAGGAGGATGGCCAAAGAATGAGAAGAGGCCTCATAGATAACTGTGATGAGTTCAAACACAATTAGTGGAAAGGGCACACACCTGGCAACCAGTCACTTGCTTCTGATGGACAGTGACTTATTTTCTATGAAGTTTTGCCAAAATTATGGTTAAGATATAAATCTCGGGCTTCGATTTCATTGCTTTTAAAATACAGATTCAAATTAGATAAACTTTATTCTTCTAGTAGTCGAATTCTAGAAAATCATTTCAAGTTAGATTTTAAAAACATTTGTGGTCCGGAGGATCAAACCTAGGGCCCTGCATGTGTTAGGCAGGGGCTCTACCACCGAGCCACCCCTTGAGTTAGGTGTTTAGAAAACACACACAAGCCAGCAAGGGGGTGCACACCTGTGACCCCAGTAGTCCTGGAGTCTATGGCAGGAGGAGGACTGCAAATCTGAACCTCGCCTAGGCAACTTCCTGAGACTCTGTCTCAAAATCGAACCATAAAGGGGGTGGTGACGTAGCTCAGTGTGAAGGCCGCGGTACAGGGTGGGGGTGGGTGCACAAAGAAGAAAAAAGGTAACAAAATCCAAACCAACACATCTAGTGATAAACTCAAACTTAGAAGAAGAGTGCCAGGAGGGCTTAGGTGCTGACGAAGCTGAGGTTCATGAAAATTTTGAAAAAATGTTTCCTAAAGTAAAGAACTAAGTGAGAAAGAATCAGGGAAGTGATTGGGAGTATAGGTCATGGACAGAGTGCTTGCCTAGTCGGTACGAGGCCTTGGGTGCAATCAGAAAGGGTGGGGGGAGAAAAAGGAAAATATATGTACCAACAAATTTCATTTTTTACAAAGTGTTGGTCTAGAGCAGTGGCAAACCTTTTAAAGCTTTCAATGATACAAGTAGTCTGCTGTGGCACGCATGCCATAGGTTTGCAGCCACTAACCTAGAGAAGAACTAGTTTAAATCATGACTGCTCAGTGGCTGAGGGGTGTAGCTCAGTGCCTGACACGCAAAAGGCTCTGGGTTTAATTCCCAGTGCCCACAAAATGAAGAATTTTCTTGTAAAAAAGCAAATCTTTATTCAATTATACACACACACACACAGATGCGCGCACGCGCGAACATATATTGTTGTTGTTATTTGAGACAGGGTCTTGCTATGTAGTTCAGGTTGGCCTTGAACTCACTATGTAGCCCAGGCTGCCCTCAAACTCAGGGTAATCCTCCTGCCTCAGACTCCTGAGCACAGGGATTACAAGTGTGCACCACCAGACTCAGCTCCAATGATATAATCTTAAACAGCATTACCTTGTGTTTGCATACCTTTCAATTTTGCTAAATTGTTCTGCATCACACAAATTACTGTCCCCATTTTGCAGATAGGCAACGTTTAAGCAAATTAAATGAGAACCAGTACTCATAACATTATAAAAAGTTAACTTCTCACAAGTCCTCCCTGCAGGACTGTAAGCTCAGGTGTCACATGTGTTATTCAATAAATATTGATTGAAAAAAAAACTGACCTATCAAAAATCTCATGAGCAGTAGGAGATAAAATTACAAAACTAGTCACGGGAAGGTGCCTTAAGGATTGTCCAACAATTTCTATTAGTGAGTATAAAACTCCACCTTCTTATGTTGGAAGTTTTGTTTTTAGAAAGTATATAATGAAATTCAACAGAATTCCTATTGATTCTTTTTCTTCAGAACACCTAACTACCTAAATGTAGAAAGTACAGAATTATATAGATATAGAACCATGTCACACTAATTGATTAAAAAACAAATCAGCTCATGGGCCAGGGATTTAGCTCAGTAGTTCTGCTGCCTGCCTTGCAAGTGCAAAGTCCCGAGTTCAATCCCTGATACCAAAAAAAAAAAAAAAAAAAAAAAAAAAAAAAAACCAAAAAAAAAAAAAAAAAGAAAAAGAAAAAGAAAAAACCACAAAAATATAGACTTACAAAAACAAATCAGCTCAGTAGGCTGAACTGCATTATCTTACTGAGGAAATCTCTATGTCAGAATTCTTAAAGAATTAAACATCAATAAAGGACTCTATGTTTGAGTTTTTACTACTATTTATAGACAGTGGCCAATGGCTTGGCCAAATGGTCAGAGAGAAAGGCAATGGAAACCTAGACTATTAAAGGTGTATCAAACAGGTTACAGCCCTGTGGAAACTTGAGGGGTGTATTAAAGTAGGACATGTTGATGTACATCACAAGAATTCCTTTGAAGTTCCTTTCAGGTTTGGAAGGTGACCGGAACTGACAAGCAAATATTCCTGTATGCCAGCTTAGGATGGCCACCAGGGTCCACAAAGTGAATGAACATGGGGACACTGCAGCAATGCAGAGATGGCTGGATCTGGATATCTTCCTCTTGCACCTTCTGAGGCACATAACGCCAAAAAGAACTATTCCATCAGCAGATCAAGACTGCTAATGGCTGCGTGGCAGACTCCCTCATGGGAAGGCCCCAACACGGCTGGCAGGTGAGACTGATGTTGATAGACCTGAGGGGCTACAAATGGGTCTGAAGAGAATAAACACCGATTCTAGACTGTGCTCTGATTACCCAGTAGGACATACAAGTGCTCAGTGCTGGAGAAAAACCAGAACAAGAGATAGTGCATGAATTTGGATGGCTGAAGATCATTTGTTCAGACCAAGACAAATACACTGTACAGACCACAGTCTCACAAAGACAGAGATATATCCTTCTCAGAGCAAAAGACAGAAAGGTAGGATAGGCAACTGAAAGACTGGTTGCCTAAAATGAGGGGAGATGTGAGCCTGCAGGGCTTGCTTATGTCCTTCATGAGTGTGTGCTCACTTAGCATCACTAGGACTAAAGAAGCGTCCTCATTGCTAGATATCCCTCCGTGTGTCTAATAGATCTGGCGAAGAGGGAAGGTGAAAGATTCTGGTACGACCACGCGATTCTTCCTAAGAATATACTGGGTATAACAACTTTCTCCCCTTCGCATTACCTCAATTTTCCCATCCCCACACCCGATACATTGGTCAAAGGATCAGGGTTACAACTTCAAGTGCTGGAGGAAGGGATGAGTCCTAAGCAAGAAACAGTTACTATACCGTTAAGTGAAATCTTTATGTCAGAATTTCTAAAGGTACAATGGAATAAATTTGTGCCTTCACCCTATTCAGTAAAGTTAGGGCTAGCAGTCAATACTATCATACTGCCTACTGGTCAGAATAGCCCACTGGTTCCATATCTATGTAATTCTATATTTTTTACACTTCAAAAGAAGCTCAGAACAAGAGACAACCTTGCATCTAAGCTCTATTATGCCAGGTGCTTGAAAGGGTGAAGATACATGTCTGCTAAGACCATTCTTGCTTTTAGAACCCATCAAGACTGAATGGGACCCTAAAAATCTGGGTGGCCTCATCCAGAGGGACATGGCCACACCATGTGATGATAAATGAATTTATTATTAATGACTGGGTGAAATTCTAGCACAGGGCAATATGTTTAGACTTCTGTATCTGTTTGATGTAAAAGATATGTGTATAAAAACCTGGGAGGGATAAAAAAACTTTGTTATCTCAATTTGATTTTGTTGCTGCCTTTGTCAAAAAGTCAACTGATAGCCGGGTGTGGTGGCACATGCCTGTAATCCCAGCACTCTGGAGGCTGAGGCAATAAGATCACCATAAGTTCAAGGCCAGCCTGGGCTATATATTAAATTCAAAGCCAACCTGAACTACATAGCAACACTCTGTCTCAATACAAACAAATGAACAGACAAACAAAAAACCCAAAAAAAGTCAGCTGATAAATTGATTGGTGGATAAGGCAAACGTGATAAATACATACAATGGAACATTAATCAGCCTTAAAAGGGAAAGGAATCCTATCACAAGATATATTATAGACAAATATTGAGGACATTAAGTAAAAATAAACTAGGCACAAAAAAAGGCAAATAGTGGATTAATTCCACTTACATAAATTATATTAGGTAGCTTTAATCATAAAAACAGAAAGTATAATGGTGGCTACAAGTAGGAGGGGGGAAAGGGGAGGTCATTATTAATAGACACAGACTTTCAGTTTTGCAAGATGAAAAAAAATCTGGAAATCTGTTTTACAACAGCGTGAATACACTTAACACCACTGAATTATATACCTGAAAACAGTTAAGAAGATAAATTTTATGCTATATGTTTTTTCCTAGAATTTAAACAAATCAATTGACCATACATGTGTGGAACTATTTCTGCACTCTATTCAATTTCAACAACTTCTTTGTCTATCCTTCTGCTGCTACTACACTGCCTTAATTACTATCACTTTATAATGAGTCCTCAAATCCAATAGTTTATATTCTCCAACTCCCCCCCACCACTCCCCCCCCCCGCCGAATATCTAAGTCCTTTACATATGCATATAAATTTTGGAATCAGCTTATCAATTTCTTAAAAAACAAAGCAAAGCAAAACAAAAGACCTACCAAGATTTTGGTTGTGGCTACACACAGTTCATGAATCAGACTTGAAAAAACTGACACTAATAATTTCAAGTCCAATAATTTCCTTTTTGTTTGTTTGTGCTTTTGTGACACGGTCTCACTATGCAGTTCAGGCTAGCCTTGAATTCACTATGTAGCTCAGGCTGGCCTTGAACTTGTGGCAATCCTCCTGTCTCAGCCTCCTGAGTACTGGGATTATAGGAGTGTGCCACCACACCTTGAACTCACAATGTAATCCAGGTTGGCCTTGAACCATGGTGATCCTCTTGCTTCAGCCTCTATTGGGATCACAGGTATGTGCCACTACGCTCAGCTAATTTTCCATTATTTGTTGCTATATACTAAAATGAAATTGATGTTGGTATACTGACCTCATATGCTCTGACTGCTGAATTCACTTATTAGTTATTGATTTTGTGAAGTTGGGGTGGCTTCTTTAGGATTTTCTACATATATAACCAAGTGATCTATGCATGTATGTATCACTTTAAACCATTTAAATTATACAGATTATATAGCCCGTCTCTACCAAGGGTACTTTAGATATGCACTTGATTTATTCAAGTTTTTAAACTTCAGCTTTCTCTGTTGTTCACTGACCAGAACAGGAAAGAGCTCTTGATCACTCAAATTCCTTAGTGTTTAAATTATCTAGAGGTGAAAAAGAGCACTGACATAACAGAATAAGCTCATCGACCTTTAGCTACTGGTAACTTCTACTAGTTCTGTAGAATAATCAAGTCTTGAGTAATTAAGGATTAGGCAACACAACTACGTATAGATTTAAAATACTGTCAGTGAGACTGAATGGGAGATGTACTGTAACCTGTTGTGACAGGCACATGAAACCAGAAATTTAACTTCTACACAATGTCAGCAGTTATTATCATTGGGGAAAATTTTCTACATTTTGATCTGTAATGTAATGTTAAACTTCAAAACCAAGGCATTTTATTACACCTTAAAAATTTCAAAAGTTTGATAATCATCTGTACTCACTCAAACATTCTATCATTATATAAAACAGCCAAAGCCTACTTTCAGGTAGAAGTAAGTGTAACTGCTACCCTGGATTAGAGGATACCAGTTGGGGCCCACTGCTGCAGCACACCTTGTTTGGTGGGAGAGGGAAAAACTCCTATCCACTTGGTACCAGAAGTACATTACTGAGTGAGAATATAGGAGAAACTGAGATTGAATTTGGTTTGGTTTTTCTCTAAGTCATTTCTGTCACTTGACTTTAGAAAATACATGTAAAATTTAATTTTAAGGCAGAAATAAATGGTGGCTACAAGCTCTTTGAGGAAGACTTCCTTGTAGCAAAAATATTTCTGCCACTATCAGAGCTTGAGTTTTTGATTTCTTAGCCACTGGTTAGTCAGGATTCCTTACTTCCACTTAAAAAAAAAAAAGAGCGAGGGTACTTTCACTTACTTATAAAAGCCAGATAGGTGAAGTGATACTTGGGTCACTTGAATAAAGATTAATCCAGGTTAAAACAATTTATTATATTTCATTCATGACAATGAATGATTTTTTTTTAATGTCTTCATCTTTAAGAGTAATTCTCTCAAAATAATCTTGGCTAGTGGGAAGATAAGTAAAGAGGGATGGGTACAGGTAAAAAGACTAGCCATGTAATGAATGTCAAAGCCTGGTGTTGGTTTATTACGTTATTCTCTACTTTGGGAACCATGCTTGGGGAAGAGTTTCAAAGCATTTTATTCACAATGTCTAATGTTCTAAGCATTACTGAAAATCTAGCATGTAACATCAAAATCTAGGTGACTCACCGGACATTTTCTGGTCTGAGCTTATCAAGAACCATCTCTATTAAGTCAGGTCTAAATTCTTCCAGTAAATATTCAGCTGTGAGTACTTCTTCTAGGGGATAATACTTTGAAAAAGGAAAACATAAATAAATAAAATTTGTAAGGTTACCATAGCGCATAGTTTAGTTTACTAAAGTAAACAGATCTCTAACATATTAAATCCATTACTTTATACCCCCTCATCCTTCTATGAAATTTTGCTCCATTTGAAAAATTTCTATAGTCCTGAATCTTCTTCCTTCTCCCCCACTGTCTCTCTCTGTCTTTCTTTCTTTTTCCATGCTGGGGATTACATCAAGGGATTTCCATATGCCAGGCAAATGCTTTATCACTGAGTTACATCTGAAGCCCTATCACATCTTCAACTACTTTAATATTGTGTGATGATTCTGCCAGAAATACTGTTAATCTACAAGTATATTTTTATTACAGAAAGCAAAATCATATTTCTTTGGAGGAAAATGTCAGTTAATGTTTCTGGTTAAAAATTAAGTACGGGAAAAACATTTTTAAATTGAGTATGGGGAGAGGGAAGAAAATAGAAACAATTTAAGATATGTTATATACATGTACCAACTCCCCACAATGAATGCAATTATTACATATGTACTTCAAACATATACTAATACAAAAGAAAAGTAAATTTAAAGTGTAAAAAAATTAAATATTTTCAATGAAAAAATTTGATAGTGAAATGCTGACACTGAATTTTTTATAGAAGACATATGCATTTTTAGTGTTTTGTTTTGTTTTTTTTGTACCAGGAATCAAATTCAGGACATTTTGTTTGCCAGGTTCTTGTGCTTGCTAAGCCCAAGACATATGCATTTTTAAAAACAGAATTTGCTCTCAAGTTTCTGTGAATGAAATCACACAACCACTAAAAAAGTTATGGGAAGAAACAGATTACATTTTTATCTAATCTGCCAAAGTAATATAGAAGATGCTTTTTCGTAAAAACAACTTTCAATGTGCCTAGACAGATTGATTAATTAATTCAAAAAAACTAAATGAACACCTACCTTGAGCCAGCCACTGTTCTAGGAACTGTGGAAACAATGGTAAATGTTTCCAAGAAGCATTTATTATAATTGAGATGGAGAGAGACAATAAAGGAGCAAATACTGTAATTTAATGATAGGTAAAATTAAATAAACAAATAAGGGGAAGGGGCAGGAGCATTATTTTAAATTGAAAAGCCACAGAAATTCTTTGTCAGGAGATATCTGAGCGGACTTTCAAATGATGAGGAAAACCTAGCCATGCAAAGATCTGACAGAAGAATGCTTCATGTAGAGAAAAGAGCAAATGGCACTGAAAGGGAAGAATATACTTAATGCTTGAAAAGTAGACAGAAAGCCAGTCTAGATAAAATGAAATGGGAGCAGTAGACTGGAGAGTGGGATGCAGAACGTGGCCACAACAGTAGGCTGGAACTGATTTATTTTGTAGGCCAAGGAAAATTTTGGATTTTATATGACTGATGGCAAACCACTGAACAATTTCAAAGAGAAGAATGGAGCAATCTGATTTTAGTTTTGAAAAGACAACTAAAGGTGGGAAAATAAAGTTCAGTGGGGGACAAGATAGAAAACAGGGATACAGGTAAGAGACCATGATTGTAGTCTGGGAAAGAAATGACGGGAGATAGCGCAGACTAGGGTGGTAACAAAAGAAATGGAGAAAAGTAACTGATTTAAGCTTAGCTTTCACAAAGGTAGCATTTGACATATTGTAGAACTGAAAAATATTTTAAGGCAATAAGCAAAACGTCTATAATGAAAATACTACAGATGATAATTTTTAGGATGAAGAAAATTAAAATTTCACGCATCTCATCCTCATAGTTTGCCCAGTTGCTCTAGTCTAAATTTTATCATTTGTGTAGTGTTGAATTTTACCATTTCTGTAGTACTGAAAGTAAAGTGTATAATATGAAATATTCTATACACTAATAATGTATAAGAACCAGCAAAACAACCACAAACTTACATGCAGCATTCCTGCAATCTTAGATGTATAGCCCCGTGGCCTCTCTTTATCTTTAAACCTAAAAGCAACTGCATTCAAGTCCTAAAATTGAAAATTAATTCAATTAGACATGAGTTAACTATTATTTAGAAATGCTTTTTTTGTTGTTGTTGTTCTGGGGATCTAACTTAGGGCCTTGCACTTCTGAGGCAGATAGCAGCACCACTGAGCTAAATCTCTGGCCCTAAAAATACATTTTTAAAGTGATTTTATTCCATATTTAACTTCATCGCACTTTCTGAAAAGTGACTATCCTTGGTTTAGAAATGTACAAAACATGGCAAGAAAATTTCTTAATATTTATAAAATTCAACCCATCAATCTGGCTTATAATCAAAGTAAAGTAGGTAAATAACTTTGAATGAAAATAAGTAACAAATACAGAATATGATTCTACTGGCTGAATTCTTGAAACTATTAGTCAACAAATTAAATTTTAAAAATGGTGTAAAAGAACCCTGTAAGATCCAACAATTCCACAGATTACAATTTGGTGATCCATAAAAAGAACTGTAGCAAAATTAAATTACCACAATCTTTGAACTATTACCTATTTAAAGAGGATGATTTTCAACCTAAAATGCATTTCAGAATCTTGATAGGCCTCATTTTTAAAAAACCCTTTAAAAGTTTTTAAATTTTGCATGACAAATACCTTTTGTTTTATGAAAGAAAAAGAGAGGCTTTCCTTTACATACAATAATAAAGTCACTTTAAGAACACAAGCCTACATAAAACCACTCACTATTTCTTTGAGAGTTTACTACAGACTTTTATGACCAGATCTGAAAATGATAGATTTCATGAAGAAGTAAAAATATCAATTTAAGAAACTGTTGGTTTTCTTCTATGGGATAGAAAATCAATCCACTTTCTTTCATTTTTCCTCCTAAAAACAGGCAACACTATGCCTTCACCCTTACTTGTGCTCCAAGTAGTAAATCAGGACAATACAACTAAGCCTTAACTAATACTATAATGCTTTGCAAAATTTTATACTTTAATTAGGGAAAAAAAGAAAACTTTTGAAAGTTTAACTGGGCCTTAAATTTAAATTATTTTACATATCTGTTTTTGAAAAAGAGATTCCTTAAGAAAAATTCTAGTGGAACAAAAAATACCTTGCACTCTTGGAAAACCCATTCTTGAGGTCCTTCTGCACGCAACTTCTGAATGTATTGAAACATGTGCAAAATTATATCTTCAACATGTACTGGAAGAAAGGGGCACACTTAAGAAGCATTCAGTCTTCAAATCTTTCAAAGCAGGGAGCTCACTTCTAAGGTACAGTCAGATTAGTGGAAGATGGTCTCTTAGAACCTACTTGGGACTGGTTTTAGGTGTCCCACACATGGCCCTCTAAGCACAAGACATGTGACTGACAGGATATTGGAGCAATAAATGAGCAAATGAAAAGCTAAGTACACATTTTATAAGCACGGCATAAAATTAAGAGGGGGAGTCATCCATAAAACAATGGCCAAATTACACATGAAAAATACAATGGATAAACTGTACAAATTAAAGTGCTTATAATCTTTAATCCCACTACTCTGAGGCAGGAAGACTGCAAATTCAAGCCCAGTTTGGGCAATGTAGTAACTGGATGAAACCCTGTCTCATAATGAAAAAGTCAAAAAAAGGACTAGGAATGTAGCTCAGTGAGTTTGAGGCCAGCCAGGGCTACATAATGAGTTCAAGGCCAGCCTGAACTACACGGCGAGACCCTGTCATTGAAGTGAAGTGAAGTGAAGTAAAATAAAATAAAACGTACTTATAACTCTTCAAATGAAATAGGTCCACAATATAAAGAAACTTTGAAAAATTATAGGAAGTCAATTTTTGTTCAAAAGCAAAATGTTCATTCAATACTTACGTAATCCTTCCTCAGTTAAGTCCACATTAATGATAAAAAACATAAAACCTCTGGCTCCTTCTTTTTGTCCACCAACCAGGGTATTTACCCAGCCTGCAACATTCAAAGAAAATCAACGTGATTGCATGTGTGGTTTCTTTCAAGACAAGGAAGTTACAAATGTATACTACTGCCGGGCATGGTGGTACACATCTGTAATCCTAGTATTAGAGAGGCTGGAGGATCACTGGGAGTTTGAAGCCAGCCTAGGTTACCTAGTTAGTTCAAGGCCAGCCTGGACTACATAGTGAGACCTGGTCTCAAAAAAAAAAAAAAAAATTCATACTATCTTTTCCAGATTAGAAAGGAATTCTTGCAGGAGGGGAAAAAAAAATCAGTTCAGAAGAATAGTTTCAGACAAAGGATTTTATAGGATGGAAGCTTTCCTAAAGATTCCTCAAATCCATTCCCTATTGAGGGGAGATTATTACGCTTAAGTGGTTTTTTTTTTTTTTTTTTTTTTTTTTTGGTACTTGCCAGGCAGATGTGGTGCCACTGAGCTACATCCCCAGCCCTTATACTTAAGTGTTATGTTAAAGCAAAGAATATGAGATGGAAGGGTCCCTCGAAATCAATAGATCTTACTCCCTTCTGTTCTGAGGTATCAGAGAAGGCAAAAAAACAAAAACAAAAACGTGTACTGACATTTCACAGAGATAGTAAAGAATAACAAATGTGGCTTTTATATTTTTACCTCCTCATTTAAAACATGGCTGGGAATAGCTGTGAGGCAGAACATTTGCCTAGCATGTACAAGGCTCTATGTTTGATCCCCAGCAACATAAAACTGAAACAAAAACAGAAAAATTCTCACAATGATTTTTTTTTTTTTTTTTTGGTTTTTTTCAGACAGGGTCTCACTACGTAGTTGAGACTGACCTGGAACTCACTATGTAGCCCAGGCTGGTCTCGAACTCATAGTGATCCTACTGCCTCAACCTTCCAGTGCTGGGATTACAGGCATGCACCACCATACCCAGCCCACAATGATGTCTTTTGTTACATCTAAATTTCACTGCTCCACACTGAAGGCAGGGGGAAGGATACTTGCCTATAATCCTAGGACTCGGGAGGCTGAGGCAAGGACTGCTGTGAGTTTGAGGCCAGCCTGAACTACAAAGTGGGAGACCCTGTTTCCAAAAACCCAAATAAACAAACAATGAAGAATAATCAAAATAATTTTTAAAGAAGTCAGTCACAGTAGTGCACACCTATAATCCCAGCTGCTCACGAAGCAAGTAGAGTCCAAGTTTAAAGCCATCCTGGGCAATTTAGTAAGATCATGTCTCAAAACAAACTTTAAAAAAGGACTGGGGCTATTATGTATCACAAACACACACGAACTTAAAAAAAGAAAAAGGATTTGGATCATAGCTCAGTGGTAGAATGCCTGCCCTGGCCTACCATTCACAAGGCCCCAGGTTTTCTCTCTGTTAACACATACATACAAAAGCAGCACACTGTAACAATCACCTCTTCAGTTCACTAACCCAAAGCAATCTCGTCTAAAAATGTACCTTTACAGGAAAATATTCAGGAGAAAATGAGAGCCACAGTCAAAGATGTGGCAGAGTACAACAGTCAGAAAATGCGGCCCCAAAAACTTACCCTTTGATTTAAGTTCTGATAACAGACTTCCAGGACCTTCATGCCCAATCAGATGACCAAGATAATGACCAGGATTTGACTTGTAATACTTCTGAAGGTCAGGTATGGGAAATGTCACATAAAGATTCCTAATATCCTTAATGGGCACTACTTTATAAAGTTGCTGGGGAAAAAAAGTAATAATGAAAGAGTTACTAAGTAGAATTCCTACTGATTAAAATTATTCACAAATTATGAGGAATATGGATTTTCATGCAAGAATCCCAAATCGAGGGGCAAATCAATTGCCAGACACAAAGAATAGCTTTATAAATGAATCAGGCTGTCTCCTAGAGGAATTTCATTATAGTGGGTAAACTGTCCATGTTTGTTTCCCTAGTCACTGAATCTATATAGTTTTGGATGCTTGTCTTCTGGTGCTAGATAACAGCTTCCAATAATCTGCCAAGGCTATAGCGACCAAAACTATTTTTAGCATGAAGATCAGAACAGGGTGATATTATTTGATGATACATGTTCCCAATAAACATAAAACTGATTTGGTTATCCTGACTGATTTAATATCCAAATATTAAAAACCACATAAGTAATGACATCTCCCCAAAGTTTCATCTATTTCATAATAAAGTGAATATGTCACATCCATAAATTAAAAGAAAAACCACAAGTACACGCACTTACTTTAAGATGTTCTTCTTGAAATGGGTGCTCAGGAAATTCTGGCAATGGGACATCTTTATTCTCTACTTCAGAAAATAACTTTACTACCAGATTAGTTAAGTCATCTAAAGATTCTACAAGAAAACAGACAGTGAAAACTTAAGTAAGAACAGGTAGTATTTAAGACTTTATTGGGGGTCAACTTGATAAGGGTTGGATTGCAGTGATTAAGTTTTGTTGTGTCAATTTGGCTGGCTTGGGAGCCACCAAGGGAACTAGTAACATGCACTTTCAGTATGTCTCAGTGGGTCATGAAGGTGTAACCTTGGTTACTATTTAGTCCCTTCCCTCTGTCTCTCTGGGGAAAAAAAAAGACTATATCTCCTCAAAAGTCTCAAGGCTTTTAGAAGAAAAACACAGAGTTTAAGAGTTTTGACAAAGAAAAATCAGTTAAATTCTGGTGTTTATATAACTTGTAAAACTGCTAAGCATTACTGATTATACTTCATCCATATTTATTTCTATATACTACCAAAATTTAAATATGTAGATATTCATGGTATTAATATTGTTTCACAAATATTATCTTATAATAAACTTAAACATTAGGAACAATAATAGAGAACTAAGTTGTATTGGGAAAAATGACTTCTTTAATGCCTAACAGGCACATACTAAAATATGAGTAGAGATTAACATTCACCTTTTAGAAACAGTATGAGCGTATTGCTAAAAGTCAAGTGTCAGGGGGCTGGGGTGAAGAGGCACGTGCATTGCCACTAATCTAAATCCCCTGCATAAAATTGTTTTGTTTGGTACCGGGGATTGAACTCAGATCCTTGTGCTTGCGAGGCAGTTGACAGAACCACTGAGCTAAATCCCCGGTCCTAGAATTATTTTATAGCCTGTAGTTTTCACTTAATAGAGCTTCGAGATATTTTAGTATCAGCACATACAGATTGCCCCTTCATTAATGGCCACATAAAATTCCAATGTGTGGATATTTCATATTATCTACATATGATGCTTAGGTCATTTCCATTTTCTATCATCATAAACAGAGCTACGATGACAATGTCTATTTGTCTATATTTGGTTGGCAAACTTTTGCAAATAAAATCCTTCAGGGATTAGCTCAGTGTTCTGCCGTCTGCCTTGCAAGCAGAAGGTCCCAAGTTCAATCCCCAGTACCAAAAAAAAGAATATTAAAACAAAACAACACCACCAAAAAAGTCAAGTGTTAGAGTTTAACTGATTGGTTTTGTAGAAAAATAACATAAAACTGTGAAAAGAACCCTAGGTGTGAGGGAGTTGGGGGAATGGGGACTTTGTATCTAATCCCAGCTTCACTAATTATGACAATTAACTACTCAAACTGCCTAATGACTCCAGGTTCTATAAAACAAGAAACTTGGGTAAGACAATCACAAGTTTCTTCTAAGACCTAACATTTTATATTTCTATGTCATAATATGTCACAATCACTCAAAATATTTTTCACTTGTTAAAAAAGTATATGGCTATTTAAGTGAAGTTCTTTTAGGTTTTAACCTTCACATACTCCTTTTTTTTTTTTTTTTTTGGTTAAAGACAGAATCTTGCTGTGTAGCTCAGGCTGGCCTCAAACTCACAGTGATCCTCCTGCCCCAGCCTTCTAAGTACTGGGATTACACGTGTATGCCAGCACACCCAGCCTTATAAAGGATTTTATTTGCAAAAGTTTGACAACCAAATATAGACAAATAGACATGGGCATTTATTGGATAAGTAATAATGATAAATGTTTGCTGAAATCATGTTTCCCCCTAACCCCCCAGGGGATGATTTTGCTATAACCACTAATACAAAAAAGCAACCCAATCCAAAAATGGGTATTTCTTAAAGCAAAATAAAAATAAATTTAACAAGGAAAAACAATATATTGTGACTAGTTAATTTTTTGTTGTTTGCTTTTTGAGACAAGGTCTCATTGTGTAGTTGAGACTGACCTGGAACCTATCATGTAGCGCAGGCTGGTCTCAAACTCACAGCAAGCCTCCTGCCTCAGCCTCCCAAGTGCTGGGATTACAGGCATGCGCCAAAACGCCCGGCTGTGACTAGTTAATTTACATTTTTGAAATCAACCCTTTATTGCTTACAACAAAGTTTTAAACTTGTTATCATCATCTTTTTTATTTTATGGTTCTTTAAACTGTTACAAGTTCAAATGTTAATATTTCTTCAAGCTTCCTTCCCTTACTTTTATATGGTTACAACACCTACTAGTAATTTTTATGTTTTCAGATCTTCACCTAAAGTCCTCTCAATGTCTTTCTGGAATAACAATGTGTCAAAAATAAAATTCTCATCTATATATTCAACAAGTAGATCATTTTTAAAACACTGAACATATAAGCAGGTATATCTTATACCCTTTTTCCAATACTTTGAAAAATTTCAAAATGGAAAAAATCCAATCCCAATTCTACAAAAATTTTAAAGAATTCTTACCTCGACCTAAAACACAAATAGCCATTAAGTTGGATGAATAATAAGTAGAATGGAATTTCAGTAGCTCTTGTCTTACATCAATGCCTTCTTGGTTGGGTCGAGTCTCTAGAGTATATTTGTTACCTGGAAAAAAGAGCATGCATTTCTTAGAAAATGCAAAATTTGTGCACTTTGTAGCATTAATTATTACTGACACCACTATAAGATGAATATAAAAAACATTTCAAGCAAACATACACAATGGTCAAACGTGTTTCAACATAAGATACATAAACAGGATCATACAGTACAAATTAATACCTAATCTTTACACACACACACACACACACACGGTCTTGTTATGTCATTCAGGCTGCCCTTAAACTCATTATGTAGTCCAGGCTGGCCACAGACTCATGGCAATCCTCCTGCATCAGCCAGCTTTATTACTGTAATATCTTACAATGCATTTTCCCTAAGAAACTAAAAGTGCTTTATAAGAATTACAGTCCTTAAGATCCCTATAAGTATTATGAGCAGTTTTAAGATAAAATGGGATCCCCATGGCCTCTATTCACGCTTATCTTTAATTTCAATTTCCTGTGTGCCCTGTAATTAATAGAATACAGTTACTGAGGGATCTTTTTAGAACCTTCCAAATTACTTGTAGAAAGAATAAACTTACTATTTTGACCCAAGAATTACTTTTGTGATGTGAATTTTCATGAATGTGTTCTAGACTGGAAATATATGTGCTACCGAAATGAGCACTGATCTAGTCTGGTAAAAATAGGATGCAATGCTATTTTTATAGATCTCAAATGATATAGCACAGCTGGATACAAAATCAACCCTCAAAAATCAATAGCATTCCTATACACAAAAAACAAACTCACTGAGAGGAGAAATTAGGGAAACACCTTTCACAATAGCATTAAAAAAAAAAAAAAAGAAATACTTAGGAATCAATCTAACAAAGGAAGTTGAAGACCTTTAGATGGAAAGCTACAGTACTCTGAAAAAAAAAGATATCAGAAAATGGAAAGATATTCTGTTCTTGGGCAGGAAGAACCAATATAGTATAAATGGCCATACTTCCAAAATGATTAGATTTAATGCAATCCTGATCAAAATTCCAATAGCATACGTCACAGGACAAGACAAAACAACCCTAAAATTCATTTGGTACCAGAAGAGACAAAAACATAGCAAAAGTACTTTTGGGCAACATTAAGGCAAGGCCGGGGAGCATCACAATCCCTGACTTGAAATTATACTATGAAGCTACCGTGATTGAAAAAAAAAAAAAAAAAAACCTGCACAGTACTGGCAAAAAAAAAAAACTGATCAGAGAATCTATGGAACAGATTTAAAAGATGCAGAAATAATTCCAAACATATTCAGTAACTTTATCTTTGACAAACACCTTCACTGGAAGAAAGATAGCCTCTTTAATAAATGCTGCTGAAAAAACTGGCTTTCCACATGTTGAAGATTAAGTGTAGACCCATATTTCTCACCATGCACTACACTAAAATCAAAATGGATCAAAGATCTAAATATTAAAACAGATACACTTAATCTGCTGGAAGATAGAACAGGTAGAACTCTTGAAGACATAGGTGTAGCAAAGACTTTCTGAAAAAAACTTCGATCACACAGGAAATATTAAAAAGAATCAACAACTGGGATCTCATTTTACTAAAAAGCTTTTGCATGGCAGATGAAACCACCAGAGTGGGAAAAATGTTTTAGCCAGTTGTTCCTCAGACAAAAGACCATCTAGAATATATAAAGAACTAAAAAAAAAAAAACAGACCCCCCCAAATTTAAAGACTGAATACAAAAATGGGTGTCTGAAATGAATAGACATTTCTCAGATGAAGAAGTACAAATGGCTAATAAATATATCAAAAAAATATTCAACATCACTCACTGGTCATTCATGACATAAAAATTAAAAGAACACTGAGATCTCGTCTTACTGCAGAAAGAAAATCTATTATCAAGAAATCACCCAATAACAAATGCTGGGTGGGGCTGTGGGGAAAAGGATCTGGACCCCTTCTCCACTGTTGGTGGGAATGTGTACTGGTGCAGTAACTGTGAAAATCAGTGCTGAGATTCCTCAAAAAAACTAAAACTAGGGGCCAGGGATTCAGCTCAGTAGTGAAGCTGCCTGCCTTGCAAATGCAAGGTTCAATCCCTGGTACCAAAAAAAAAAAGCTAAAAGTAGAGGTTCCATTTAATCAGCTATTCCCTTTCTTTGTACCTGAAAAAATTAAAAACATCATACCACAGTGATATAATGCACAACCATGTTTATAGAGGTACAATTTGTATTACCTAAATCTTTGAAACAGCCCAAATGCCCATCAATGGATAAAGATGTGATTTTTAAAAATACAATGGACTACTTTTACCATAAAAAAGGATATAAGCTTGAGACATTTCTAGGTAAATGGATGCACCTCAAGACCATACTCTTAAAATAAATAAATTAAATATTACATTGTTTCTCTGGTGTGAGAAACCAGAAAGGTAAGTAAGGATCAAAATGGATAATGGGAAATAAGAAAATGTTTGAAGGGAATGAAAAACAGGGGAGGAATGAGAGAGAAAGGAAGGAAAGGAAAAAAAAAAGAATATAGACAGAAAAAACAGAACCAAGCTTTTGTAAAGAAGGTGGGTAAAGGGGTGGGGGGAGGAAGAATCAGAGAATATTTACATACAGACAGAAATTTCCCATGATAAATGTGATCATTATGTATACCTAAAGTGTACCAATAAAATTAATTTTTTTAAAAAATTTAAAATGGGGCTAGGGATTTAGCTGAGTGGTTCCACTGCTTGCCTTACAAGGACAAAGTCCTGAGCTTGATCCCCAGTACCAAAAACAATAAAACTAAAATGGGTCTAGCAAAATAAATTACTTACAAAAACATTTTTAAATAATAAAGCTTTTTAATATATGTGTGTATTTTTTTCATACAAAATTTAAAAGGGCAATTCTCCCTGGGTGAGCATATGCATGGATAAGTACACGATGCACATTATGACAGGGTACTTTAGTAAAAACCTCTTAAGTCCCATCACAAAGCACCTCTCTACCTTATTAATCCAGCTCCTGTTTTCAATAAATATACAAATTTCCTTAGACACATATCCACTCCCCACAGAAGACCGCAACAAAATCTATGGAAATCCTAAAGAATAATAAATGATTGAGTTGAAATATCAAATATTTTATATCCATGAACTTCCTGTTACACTCAAAAACAAGTTATTACTACTGAAAGATGCTAGGAAACCAACTCATTAGTTTGAAAACTGGTGAATGAATGGAATGAATTAAGTATTTGTCCCGTCTCTTACATAGTAACTGTACCAGTGACAAACCAAGCACAGTAGTAGAAAAGATTTTCTTTCCATAGCACTATTCAAGTTAATCAATAGAGAAGAAAGGAGAATTAAAGAATCAGAATTCGAGGTGATGTACCGAGAATCACTGTTTGCAACATTATAGAGACAGCAAACGTTGCATTCCAAATGGAAAAACAGCACCATCTATAAAGTTATCTTATCAAGAAGAAAAAGAACTCAAACATGAATCTGATCAAGCCTTTATATCCAACTGCCAATCTGTGAAAATACAGAAGGCACAGTTGGCCCAAAATGAATGAAGACCTAAATGTAAGGCCTGAACCCATAAAATTCCTAGTAAAGGACAGAGGAAAAGCTGCTCAACATTAGCCTTAGCAATGATATTTTGGACATTACACCAAAAGCTGAAGCTACAAACGCAAAATAAAGGAACAGGATTAAATCAAACTAAAAAAGTTGTGCACAGCAGAGGAAGCAATCAATAAAAATGAAAAAAAAAAAAACCTGAAACCACAGATCTAGGGGTTAATATCCAAAATTTATACAGAATTGTCAAAACTCAATGGCTGAAAAACAAATAACTGCTGGGAATGTAGCTCAACAGTGCTGCATCTGCCTGGCAAGTGCAAGGCCCTGAGTTTGATTTGCAATACCAAAAAAGGAAAACAAACAAGTGAACTAAAAAAAGGGTAAAGTTCCAACAGACACTTTTCCAAAGAAGACATAAAAATGGCTAACAGGTATATGAAAAGGTACTAACATCATCAATCACAAGGGAAAAACTATTAAAATAACCATGAGGTACCATCTTACACTTTTCAGAATGCCTATTATCAAGACGATGAGCCCGGGATTTAGCTCAGTGGTTCCGCCGCCTGCTTTGCAAGCGCAAGGACCTGAGTTCGATATCTGGTACCAAAAAAAAAAAAAAAAAA
>NW_022900932.1:41751127-41758797 GCF_012274545.1 Fukomys damarensis
TGAAAAAAAAAAAAAAAAAAAAAAAAAAAAAAAAGAGAGAGAGAGAGAGATAACAAATGCTGGTGAGGGTATGGAGAAAAAAGAACCCTACTAAACTTTCAGAATGCAGATCGGTATAGCAATTATAGAAAACAGAATAAAGGGCCTTTGGAAAGAACTACACCTTCAGAGTCTTGCCCAAACTGGGCTCAAACTTGTAATCCTCCTACCACAGCCTCCCAGACTGCTGGGATTACAGGAATGTATTACCACTCCTGGCAAGAGTGGAGGTTCTTAAAGAAATTTTAAAAACAGAACTGCCATATAACACAACTATTCCTCTTCTGAATACAGGGAAATTACCACCTCATAAAGATATCTGTACTCCTACGCATTGTACCATTGCTCCCAATAGCCAAGATATGGAAATGGCCTAAATGCCCATCAGTAAGAGAATGGATAAAGAAAATACACAGCTACACTTGTAGTCCTTCAAATAAGATTCTTTTTTGTACCAGGATCTAACTCAGGATCTTACACTTGCAAGACAGGCAAGGCAACACTGAGCTAAATCCCTGGCCAAATAAGCTTTTAAAAATAATGATTTTTTTATAAAACAACTAGGAATCTGAACAGTGACTGGATATTTAATGATACTGATGATATTATTTTTGTTATTTTTTCATTTTATTTGGTTTTTAGAGATAGGATCTCACAGTGTAGTTCACACTGGCCCTGAACTCACTAGGTAGCCCAGGCTGGCCTCAAACTCGAGGTGATCATTCTACCTCAGCCTCCCAAGTGCTGGGATTACAGGAGTGTGCCAACATGCCTGGCTGTTTTCTAAACGTCATTATCTTTTAAAGGTACATACTGAAACACTTATGAGTAAGAGGATAGGATGGCCAGGACCTCTTGAAAACAATACAAAAGGATGAACAGGAAGGTAGACCTCATAGGACAAGGCAGGATGAAGCACATGGAGTTCACTATAGTATTCTGTGTGCTTTTGTGTATGGTTTTAATTCTTCATTAAAATAAAGGAAACGGTAGGAGAGAAAGCAGAAACAGCAAATGAACTTTAACTACAGTCTGATTTTGTGCTTAATATCTACCTCCCAAGATCAATGGTCACTAAACTGACTACTAATTAATATTTCAAAATGTTTTGTTGTTTTCTAGTTTACCATTCTAAATTCATTTCCTTATTCTGTTCCGTCTTACCTTCCAATGCAAAGGTATTCTTTGTTAAAGCCAAATAACGTACTTCAATGGTACAGCACTTGCTTAGAATATTTGAATTCCTAGGCTTGAACTCCAGCAGTGCAAAAGGGGGAACAAAAAAAATGCCAAACTATCCTAATTCCTGTTCACCAAAAGACCCTGGGCTCTCTTCTTTGCCTTTTCTTGTCATGGTTTTGGAGATCAATTTAAAATTATCACAAAGAACACAAGGTCTTTGTTCACTTTTAGTGTGGTAGGGATTTAAACCCAGGGCCTTGGGCCCCTGAAGCTAGGTAACTTCACTACCACAGGCCATGCCTAGCCTCATTTTTTTTTCTTTTAATTTTGAAACAGTCTTGCTAAATTGCTCAAGTTGGCCTCCAACTTCCCCTCCTCACATGTCAGCCTCCTGAATAACTGGGATTACAGGTATGCACCACTCCAACCTGGCAGAACAGGCTTTCAGTTACAATTGACTTGATACTGAAGACAGTTTCATTACCACCTTTCCTCCAGGCTCCCTGTACTCACGGCAAGGATATGAAACTTTGGTCTAATTATTCTAGCATCACTGTTGATATCTCTCAAACAGGGTAAGAAATTTAGTATTGTGGTGGTGAAGGTTTAATGGGTATTAAGTAAAACCCCTTCTGAGTATATGGCACTTAGTGCTCATACAATAAACAACAAATCCCATTCCTTTTCCTTCTGCTAAAGAAATCCTACCTACCTTTCAGGTATTGCAGTTGTATGTCCTTAGATATTCTGGAAAATTCAATTTTAGGCAACACTAAAGCAAGCCAGATAGAAGAGCGGTGAAAAGCTCCAAATCTGGCCATTCATTGTGTTAACCTTGTAACCTTAGCACTTAAGGAAGCTGAAGCAAGGGGATCTCAAGTTAGTGTCCTGCCTGAGCAACCTGGTGAGATCCTGTCTTAAAAAACAATTTTTTTAAAAGGGCTAGAGAGAAGATGGCAGAGTGGTGAGCAGCAGAGAAAAAGCCTCTCCAAGGTTTGGTGCCCCGACCCTGGAATATAGCAGCACCAGGAGGAGGAGGGAAGTGGGTCCTCAGGATTCAGGAAGAATCTGAGGCAAGAAATGATCTACCGGGAGAGCAAAGAGAGAGACTTTTAACAAAGAGGAGGGAGGTACCAAGCGGCACTCTCTCCCCAAGCCAGGACTCTCCACAAGGAACAGTGGGCCGAACCTACGGATGTACAGCGACTATGATGACCCCAGAAGCCTTCACAGAGAAACACACTAGTGTTTGCAGCAGCTGGTGAGTTAACCAGGTTCAGACCTCACCCAAGAGAGGATGACTGGCTAGGAGCCATCTTGAAGAGGGCCGAACTGAGCTCAGAACTTAGGGTGGACGCCATCTAGTGGGTTCTGGTGCCTTGAGTTCAAATCAGTGGAAGGTCAGAGAGCAGAGTTCAAGATGGCAGGAGACACACAGACTGTTCTAGGCCACAGTAATCCAGCTCCAGCCTCATAGCCAGAGACCAGCCTGTCCTTCAGAGGAACTAAAGGAGCAAGCCAGCTTGGATTATCCACTGCCCCACTGTGAAGCTGCAGGTAGCTTGCTGGAATTAATCAATTTGGCTCTGGACTCTGTTTGCCCACATTGCCTAACAGTGACAGCAGAGACACAACTTGAATTGGACATTTGGGTTTTGTTTTTTTCTTTTTCCTCTTCTTTTTTCCTCCTTTCTAGCTCCTCCAGCCTTGCTTCTGATCTCTTCCTCTTTTATTTGTTTGTTTTTTGTGTTGGTTTTTTTTTTTTGGTACCAGGGATCAAACTCAGGACCTTGCACAGTGTCACTGAGCTAAATCCCAGGCCATTCTATTTCTGTTTTTTTTTTTTTAACCCCTTAACCCCTTTAAAATCTTCTCCCCTAAGGGCAAAATTGCCATACCAAGGGCTACAATTTGTCATTTTCTAGGCTGTATTTGATGCTATTGCTATTGTTGATTGTACTACTTTAGCCAAGGCGACATAGTTATGCTAATCAGTTGTTCCTCCCTATACCAAGACTAAGATTGCCTAAGGGTCTCAAAACAAACAAACAAAAAGAACCTATAGGCCAGTGCCAAAGAACTGGCAGATGGGCCAAGTAGGCAAAAACTTCTCATCCCCAATAAATCGAAGAGGTAGGATCCCAAAACACAAAAGCTAGTAGCTACTACACTACTATGAAGTAGTCATTTCTTAAGGATTCTGAATACTGACAATAAAGCTACTTGCCATAAGCAATGTACAAGCATCAACTCAGGAATCAAACTTCAAGGGCTAGAGATGTAGCTTGCTGGTAGTGTGTCCCCAGTATGGAATTAATAAATGAATGAATGTCCAAATGCCCATCAGATGGAATCTGGATAAAGAAGATGTGGTTTTTTTTCTAAAATGGAGTATTACTCAGCCATAAAGAATGTGAAACTAGAAACATTAATAGCTAAGTGGATACACATTGAGGACATACTCTAAAGTGAAATAAATAGGACACACGTGTAAATAATATATAGTTTCTCTGGTGTGATAAACTAGAAGGGTAAATAAGGATCAAAATGTATAAATGATTTGTATAATAGGAAGAAAAGGTCTAAAGGTGCAGGGAAAGTGAGAAGGGTAGGGGAAGGTTAAGAAGGGGAAAGAAAAAATAAGAGAAATGGGAAAAAATGGCAACAAAATCTTTGTAAATAGGGAGGGGTGGAGGGGTTGAAGGAAAGGCAGGGGCATGGGGAAAAAATGAGAAGCAACATACATCATGTAAAGGTACAAGATCCCAATAATGAATATAACTGTACTGTATACCTAAAAAGTACCAAAAAAAATAATATATATATATATATATTTTTTTTAATTTAGAGAATATCTAATAAAAAATAATAATGAGTAACTGAATTGATCTCTTTTATCTCTAGGAACACATTGCTGAAGAACAACCAGAACTAAACTGGAGTTGGTACACACCTGTAATTCCAGCATTCTGGTATGCTGAGGCAAGAGGATCACAAATTCATGGCCAGTTCAGGCAACTTAGTGAGATTCTCTCTCAAAAAATAAAAAAAAAAAAAAAAAAAAAAACTAAACTAAAAAGAGCTGGGGATATATCTCAGTAAAGTACTTGCCTAACACATTCAAGGTACTGGGTTCAATCCCCAGCACTATAGGCAAAAAAAACAGAAGTAAATTTTTCCTTTTCTATTCCAAACTACTGGTAAAAATATTCAAATGCTCCCACTTCAATTCCAGTGAGAGGCAGGGGAAACAAACAAACAAACCACCTCAAAACAGGGCAAGAAAAAGGTTTATCAGAAACTAGAGAATTGCGCCACGCCTGCAAGCACAAGGTCCCAAGTTCGATCCCCAGTACCAAACAAACAAACAAACAAACTACACAACTTTAACTAAAGCCACATGTGAATAATAAATGAAGGAGGAAAAAAAAGGCAAGTGGATACCAACCATGAGATCAGTTTTAAAAGAAAATAAGATATTTGTCTAATAACATAAGACTATAGCTTATTTTATCAAATGTACCAGCTCTTTGAGCTCTTGGCTGCTCATCCTTCACAGAAAGACCTTCTCAAAATCTTGATGTCCTTCCCACATCTGTCAGTTGGCTTTTGTATTGTCATTATGAAGGCCACTATCATTTATTGAGCATTATTATAGCCAGAAGTTTTGACAACCGCTTCCCATATCCAGCTTCATGTAAGTCTCACAACTGGATATGGGAAGAAACAGGCTTAGAAAGTTAAAAAACTTGTCTAGCTTCTCATTAGCTAGTAGGAAAGCAAAGATTTCTAGCTGGTTGTGCTCAACCTCAGACAGAAACTTTAAAATGCTAATAGAAGCTGAGACTCACGGATGGACTTTGAGGCTAGGAAAGTTAGAGATTTATGAAGATCTGTGTGGAGACATTTTTTTTTTTAAAAAACAGGTCATACTATGTAGCCCAGGCTACCCTTGAACTCACAGTGACGATCCTCCTTCCTCAACCTCTTAAGTGCTGGGGATTACAAGCACGCATCACCATGACAGATGGTGACAGATTCAATGGAGACAGATTTAATCCAGAATATCTATGAAAACAACTTTCAAAGAAAGTAGCTGACCCAAAACAAAAAACTTCTGGCCAGCTATCAATTTAAAAATGTAACAACTCAGAGCATGTGAATCCTTTGAGATATGGGAAAGAACAGCATTTTGGGGGCTTGTCCCATTTTGTCAGAAAAAGGTTTGTAAAACCAAAGACTTACTAGGGCAACACAGCACACAAGTTTCTTTTGACACAGACACCTAGATGGTATAAGCAATACCTAATAATAATCCTCACACAAAAAACAAAAGCTATCTCCTGTTTACCTTGAAGAGTATCATCCTCTCAGTCTTTTACTTGCCCTTCTACATTTCTCTTCCAATTTTAAAACTGTAAATTATTTAAGTACTTTTACTTAAATATACAGGAGTACACAATACCCCTGTACTCACAACCCAGTGTACTGTCTTCACATTATGCTATATTTAATGTAAATCTATTTTCCCCTCAAATAATATAACAGTAGGAGCCAGATGTAGTAGTACATGCCTTGTAATCCCAGCACTCTGGGAGACTGAAGCAGGAGGATCACAAGTTCAAACCTAACCCAGACAATTTAGTGATACCGTGCCTCAAGATTAAAAACGTACAAAGGGCTGAGGATGCAGTTTAGTGTGAAGGCCCAGGTTCAATCCACAGTACTATGCAAATAAATTAATTAAAATAAAATAGGGATTGAACTAAATTCTACCCCCCTTCCTCTCTCCTGAGGGGCTACCACTCAGAATACGGTGTTTAATCATTCCCATATTTATGTACTCTTTTCTATACAGACTTCAACAATATGTAGTCCTGTTTTGCCTATTTCTAAATTTTATAGTTATACTAAACATACTCTGCAACTTGCATTTTGCTCACAATGTTTCCTCGTTACCTAGTTTAATATATGTAAGTTCTAGCTCACTCATTTTAACTGCTATAGAATACTCTATTGCATGAATTAACCAAACAAATTAATTTATTCAATTGTTCATGGGCCATTTTCTATTTCTTACTAGTACAAAAATGCCTCATGACAGTCTCATGAGTTTCCTGGGCACAAGTGCTAAAGCTGTTTATTTCTAGGATATATGTCAAGAAGTAGATTCCCTGTGTTAGTGGACAGGCACACCACTTTATTAGATATTATCAAGGTGGCTGAACCAATTTATTTTCCTAATAAAGTATGAGTTTCTGATTTTCTATATATTCTCAACAATACACCTGGTTTTGTCTGACTTTGAAGCCAACTTGTAAGGTATTTAAAGTATGAAATGCCTGCCCCCAGCCCCTGTACTGGGAATTGAACTTGGGGCTTTCCTACTGAGCTACATCCCTAGTCTTTTTTTTTTTACTTTTTATTTTAAAATAGGGTCTCACTAAGCCACTAAGTTGTCTAGACTGGGCTTGGACTTGAGATCCTCCTGCTTGAGGCTCCCGGAGTGCTAGGATTACAGGTGGTATGCCAGCACACTTAGTTTGAAATGGTGTGTTTCATTTTGTATTTCCCTGATTACTAATGATTTCAGCATCTTTCTCATGTTTATCAGGCATTCAAATATGCTTCCATGGTCCATATTTATATCTTTTACTTATTTCTTTGTTTTGTGGTACTGGGGATTCAAACCAGGGCCTTCACACTGGGCTATATCTTCAACTTTGAAAATTTGTTATTTTGAGACAGGATCATATTAAATTGCTAAGTGGTCCAGGCTGGGCTCAAAATTCAGATCCTCCTGCCTCAGCCTCCCAGAGTGATGATGGGATTTTAGGAGTGTGCCTCCACATGCAGATGAAAATAACTTCAAAAAAAGATCAGTGCTATGCCTTAAGGACCACATTATTTATTTTAGCAGTGATCCTGATGTTCAGAGGCATGGAGTTTAACAATACAGTATCACTGCTTCTCGCTGCAATTTTTGAAAACTCCTAGTTTTATTTTTATCTTTTCCTCCTCATTTAATAAAGCTACAATAACTTCCCTGGTTGCTGTTGTATAGATCAGAATAGTATCCACACTTTAAAAATAGAATTTGTAGTACTAAATTTCTCCCAAAATTAACTTTTAAAAAAGCTTAAGTATAGATAATAATTATAAATAATTATTATTTTAAGTAATTTTATATACATAAAATGTTTTAAAAGCATGGCAATGTATTAAAAAAATGTTTACCTCTAGTGAGTGGGACTGGCAAGAATAAGATGAGAAAAAGGAAAAATGGGTTTTTGCTTTTTTACTTTATTTTTCAAAATTTCATTTTTTTATTAATACATGTCTGTAATACATAATGACCACCTTCCTCATGGGGAGTTGGTACATGTTATCCCATCTTACTTCACATGTATATAACACATCTTAATATTTTTTGTTTTATTTTAAATACT
>NW_022900932.1:41759455-41789570 GCF_012274545.1 Fukomys damarensis
TTTTTTTTTTTTGGTACCGGGGATCAAACTCGGGTCCTTGCACTTGTGAACCAGGCGACAGGACCACTGAACTAAATCCCCAGCCCTTAAATACTTTTGTATTGTTGAAATTCATAAACATGTACTTTCTAATTAAAAATTGAATAAAGAAAAAGGGTACAATTATAAAATCAAGAACCTCAATATTTATTTTATTCTACTCCCTGTAATCCCTACCTCTTTATTTCCAGCGAAGAGCAGAGGCCCCGTGTGTGTTCTAATGTTCTGTTTCCCACCATAGATGCTACACATCTGGATAAGTACAGGATAAGCAATTTTGGTAGGAGGATTAGAAAAGCCTTGAAATGAACCTTAAAAAGGCACTTCCACTTGGAAGGTAGTCTCAGAATAAAATAATCTATTATCTTCTCCCCTTGAAATGCTGGTTAGTATCTATTCACAACTCTAACTGCTCTTCCAACTTCTAAATATCTAGACACCTATTTGAATGAGAAAATCTGAAATCTTCTATTCTAGACTGTAAAATAAAGTACTGTGCAAAGAGGCCAAGAGTTTAAATGAGGTCAAGGACACGTAATGTTTGAAAGCTGCTGTTGACAAACCTGTCCCAAATTTGCTGAAAGGGTGCTTGGGATTCCCTGTAGCTTTCTCCAACTGAAAGAGTCTCCAGGCATCATTCATCACATTCTTTTCATGTTCTGAATCCACTGCATTCACTTCTCTGTCTTTGCAACTCTCATCAAACAAGGGGCACAGGAAAAACTGCGCAAACCTAAGGGTATGAAGCATAATTAGCAACCTGAAAACTGTTACCAGAAAAGACCAGTCTTTAAAAAAAAGTTTTGAATCCTATTAAATACAAAATATGAATTCTATAAGATCAGAGGAAACTACTTTTGCTACTAAGAAAAAAAAATAAACTAAGTTCTAGGTAACAGAAGAAAAATGTAACACTGGACATATATAAAGTCAGAGGAGCTGATCTATACCGGAGATGTTAAATAAGTGGTGGAAAACATAAACAAATAACACCAAAAGGTCAAGGCAGACTTATAGAGATGGTAGCAGTCATTTAAGATTATCAGTGGCACATGCTTGTAGTTCTAGCACTTTGGGAGACTGAGACAGGAGGACTGCAAGATCAAACCAACCCAGCCTGGGTAACAGTGAGACCCTGTCTCAAAACTGAAAATTAAAAAAGGCTGGGAATATTGTTCACTACAGAAGCCCTGAGTTTAATTCTCAGTAACCTTCCACTACCAAAAAAGATTTGCAGTGTCTATTAAAAATCTTGTTTTATGTAGTTAATTATCTGAAGGGGGGGAAAGAAAAAATAGTTCTAAGTCCAATAATTTTAATTTTACAGTTTTGGGTGCAATTTCACTAAGACTCAGGCACCTCAGGAGGCATAAATTAAGTAATGTACTTTTAAATAGACATGATTTGCATTTTCTTGTCTTTTTTTATGCAGTGCTAGGGACTGAACCCAGGAACTTTGCACTTTGCACTGAGCCACACTCCAAGCCCTTTTGTTGTTGTTGTTGTTTTCCTAATTTTTTATTTTTGAGACAGTCTCACTAAACTGCCCAGGCTAGACTTGAACTCATGATCCTCCACTCTCAGCCTCCCAGACTAGGATTACAGGAATGCACTATCAGGCTGGTTTGTTTGTTTTTTGTTTTATTTGTCCTCCTTGGAGAAATTCAAACAAACTACACTGAAACACCTGAGCTATGACAAAAGTTTGACCTAGCTATGATTATGAAACATTAAGATACAGTCTATGAATTTTTAATAAGCAGTGATTAAATAAATAGCATAATATGCAATTCTAACAAAATTAATCACTATACTTGTGTTGAGGCTGTTCTTTAACAATAATAAAGTTTAAAATACCCATAGTTGATAAATTAATTCTATATTAGGTAAAAATTTGCGTCATGATTTCATGAAGCAATTCTTCTTAAAGAAACATTAGCTCCTATCGTATAAGAACAAGATCCAGAATTCAGATGAAGAAAATAGCAGGAGGTTTGAACAGGACTATTGTTCAGTGGCCCCAGGAGAATGTTGGGTCTATAAACATCTCAGTTACCGTAACTCAGCCCAGCTGTCAAAAGAGGCTATTGTCATTACTTAACATCTATCATAAGTGAATAATGAATATGATACTGTGCTAACTACTTTATACATGCCAATTCAAAGGGAAACTCCATCTACCTGGGGTTTATAATCAAAGATGTATGAAAAGAGACATTTATACACATGTAACCTCTTTTACCTACTTCAGTACATCAAGGTTAGGAAGAATATCTAATCTAACAGCTACGGACCAAAGCAGCATGGGTGCAAATAATCATGTCTATCACACAAAATAATCAATTTTTTAAAAGATGCTCTTATACAAGTGAATTTTTACTCTTAGCTATATAGCAGACATACTCCATCATACAGAGATTTGTTATACAGAAAGTTTGCTCCAGCACTTGCAAAAAAAATGAAATTTAGTGTATGATCCATGGAACTCCTTCATGGAAATCTTGGGAATACTTATGAAAGATGACTACACATCAAAGTTGCAGCCTAAAGATTAAAACACAACATAGAGTAAGTAGGAAACAGACTACTTTGATCCAGTCACATATCATAAACCCGTGCCTTTTCCTGTTAATATTATTGTGCTAAAGAATAAATGCAAGGGCTGGGGATATAGGTTAGCGATAGCTTATTTGTTTAATATGCATTAGGCCTGGGTACTATCTCTAGTACAGAAAAAAAAGGAATAAATGAAAATTATTCATTTTTAAATATAATGTCTATCATTAATAAAAATAAGCAAATAAAGCTGACAATGACAAATTACAGTGTCAAAATTTTAGGCTATTGTGTTTTCTATAGTAACCTGCTCTCTAGTCCTGTACAGTGTACTTGTTTTCCTACTTTTACTTGGCCCAAACTCACTTTACATATTTTTCTTTTCCTATCTTTATAAATGTAAAACCTTGCTTACTATTAAAAAAACAAAAGGTCAAACTTCAAATGCTGCAAAACTACACCTTGGTAATACCGAAATTTGTAAAGCTATAAAAACTCATTGAGGGCTGGGGATTTAGCTCAGTGGTTCTGCCGCCTGACTCTCACGCTCAAGGACCCGAGTTCGATCCCCAGTACCAAAAACAACTCACCAGGGAGAAATTATACTTCTCATAATAAATCAAATCACTAACACAGCACAAAATTAGAAATCATTGGCTGTAGCCTGGCGTAGTGGCACATGCCTATATCCTTGCTACCTGAGACAGTGAAGTAGAAGGACTCAAGTTCAAGACCAGCCTGTCAATGGAGCAAAAGGCAGTCGCAAATTAAAAAATGAAAAGGGCTGGGAGTAAAGCTCAGTAGTAGAGCACTTGCCTAGTGCATGCAACTCCTGCATGTAATCCCCAGTAACACAAAAAAAGATAAAAGGAAATTGCTGGCTGTACAGTAAATTGACTAAGAAGTTAAATTGGCCTAATGGAGCTTTCTCCAGAAAATACTTCTAAAATACCTTCAGATTTCAAACAGTAGGTCAAAACATTATTCCTTAAGTGAGGAACTGAAGAATGGAGCATGTAAGGTCTAACATTCTGGAAGAGGAAGTATGTTTGAAAAATGATCCACAACACCAATCACTATTCTTCATCATGTACATTAGCTACAACACCGATTAGAATGGAAAGGGCCAGTGAGAATTTTATAAATCAATATAGTATTTTGCGGGCCTGAAGGCTGGTTAAAGTCATGCCATTTATTTCTTTACCAGAAAGAAAAACACACAACATTTCTCATTATTTTTTCTTTTTTATAAAATAAGGGGGAAAAATTGGTTAAAATGTATTTTTTTTAGCTATAAAGCAATGAAACCATCTTTGTAAAAATAATTATTATTTCTATTAGTGTGATTAAGTGCACAATGTTGGATAATTTATAGTGTATTCAGCATTACCTGTCTAGGGCACCTTCTAGGTGTTCATGAGAAACATCAAAATAGTAATTGGTGTGCTCTCCACTAGTGAAGGCATTTGAACTTCCTGCATGTTCACTAAGAAACTGGCTGTACTCATTTTCTTTAGGGTATTTCTTTGTTCCCAAAAAAAGCATATGTTCACAAAAATGACTTAAACCAGCAATATTTGGAGGATCTGACAATGAACCTGAAAGAGAAAACACATATATAATAAATTATTTTTTATGCCAAAAGCTAGTAATTACAGACAATTTAAAATTCTTATTAGTATTACAAGTACCATCACATAATCAGATAAAGTTAAGCATAGGCTACTCTGAAATTATATTGTTTAAAAGATAAATGACTGGTCAGAAGACCTGGATTCTAGCCCATATTGTTGACATTACTGAGTTAGTACACTGGTAGATTACTTAACCTCTCTGGACAATAGTTTCTTCACACAAGAGGGAAATAAAAAGCTGAATTCATTGTTTTATAAGATCTGAAACTTTGTGTTATGGTTTTATTTTATTGCAAGAGACCATATAGCATAGTGCTAAGAGGATAGGCTTGGAGATTAGCAGCTCTGTAGCTGTGAAACTTTAAGCACAAGACTTACCTATCTTCCCTTAGTTACTCATATATATACACATATATGCTTCGAGGGTCTAGTGCAAAACAGTATTTGCAAAACAATTTGTATATGTTGGCAACCATTATCAGTTCAGTATTACCTTATTTTCTCAATTCTAAAATGTCATGGAGCTAAACAAAATTAAAAAAAAACAAAAAACCTACTAGCCTGGCATGGCGATACATGCTTTCATCCTAGCTACTTAGGAAGCTGTGGAAGAAGGATCACAAATTTGAGACCAGCCTGAGCAACTCAGCAAGACCTGTCTCACAATAAATTCTAAAAGACTGGGGATATAGCTCAGAGTAGTGCCCCGTGTATCCAAGACAAGAGTTTAGTCCCCAACAGCTCCTCCCAAAAGCAAGGTATGAAAAAATAAACTGTCTTGCCAAGTATACACACAAGTAAAAAGCAATCCAATTTAAGTGGCATTAAATGCAGAAGAACTGTGAACACAAGGATCTGCAAATATGACATCAAGTGTACCAAAAGTTAAAAATATAACTGCTGCTGTAAAGATGGGAATAAATTTCCCTGCTGCTAGATCACCTTAGGTGGGAACCTAACAAGATGCTTTTGGTAAATATGATTATTGTGACTTATATGATTGCAGTTTACCAATAAATGTGTAATGGTTCCATTACAAAATAAGATATTTAAAAATCAATGAAATGATTTTTTTATCAATGAACTGATTACTACTGGGTCTTTGGTCATACTCATATAGAAAGTTCTAATAAATACAAACATTAGCTCGATGAAACTGAACAAAGTTCGATTTACAATTTTAAATCGTACCTATGTGTACATCAAGTGCTGCTGATGACTTATCCGTGGTGGGGTCACTGATGAGAAGTACTTTGATACCATTCACCAGCTCTAGTCCACGGTATTCCCGCTTGTCTTCAGGAGATTTGATAATGTGATTTCCTATTCTCTTGATAGCTGGATTATTCATTTTGCTGTAAGTCTTTTTTTGAAAACTGAGAAGAAAAAGATTATTAATAGTTGAGTTTTGGGCTATTTTTTAAAAATAATGTTAAGCAAATTCATATAATACATCATCATGTTTAAATATATACCTGGAGGACACTGCTGTTGCAGAGGTTGAACCCAGGGTTTCAGGCATGCTAAGGTTTCCCTCTACCACTGAACTACATCCTACACCCTGGAGGAGACTTTCTATAACTTATCTTCAGGATGTAGTCATTCTTCTCTTCCATCTTACCTCTCAGTCTTTTGGAGTAATGCTGACAATAACAATTTTCACAGAGCCATATTTACATCTAGAAAAGCACATGGATTGGGACTTGACACAAGGTGGTTTGGGCAGTGAATTGGTGAGTGTACTGACCTAGAATAGTTTCCAATTACCAATGACTACTTTCATACATAATCCAAAGGTATCTGCTACAGTAAGGTCAGAAGTTGTGTAAGAATTATTACAGGGTCAGTCAAAACATTGCTCAACCTGATGATGTTTGAGGATATGAAAGATCTGGAACTCATGAGTCTGATACACATTCAAGAGAACATAGAGCGTAGGGAATAATCTTCAATAAAGAATAATCTTTTTTTTTTTTTTTTTTTGCTTCCCCCCTCCCCGAATACCAGGGATTGAACTCAGGACCTCATACTTCTGAGGCAAGTGCACAGCCACTGAGCTAAATCCCCAGCAATAAGGAACAATCTTGTGAAGCCTTAACACAAGGTAAGAGGCATGAGCTGTCCTATGAAAGCAACAAAGGCAAGCACATGAAACAAAGAAAAAATTGGAAAGAATCCAATAATTTTTATAACCTGCTGCAGAGTTGAATGCCAGGGCAGGAACAGTGTGGCAATTGTAACACAGGTATTACATAAATTCTCTTACAAAGTGCTTCCTCTGATAATTCTCTTTTCTTTTGTAGGAAGGCTGGAGACACAATGATAGGAAAGGACTAGCAACATACAAACCCTAAAATGGTATTAGCTGTTACTATATATTAATGCAGTGAAGTGATTTTCCATGTTAACTTTTTTGAGAGCAGTTTATTTATTTAGAGATGCAGTCTCACTATGTTACCCAAGCTAGCCTTGAAATCATAATCCTCCCACTTCAGCCTCCCAAATTGCTAGGATTATAGATATATGCTGCTGTGCCCAGCTTCAAAGCTATTTTTGCTTAAGAGACGAAAATCTGAACATGTTATTGTTGGCAGGTTGATGTACAAATCCAGTAAAGCCACAAAGCATGTCTGAAACCACATGCTACAGGATAAGTGAACTTGTGCTAGCATACTGGCTTCTTACCCAGAAAACAAAAGAAGTGGATTTGGCCAGGTGTGGTGTCCTCTGGGAGGCTGAGGCAGGAAGAATACAACTTTGAGCCCAACCTGAGACTCTGATGGCTGGGACACAGCTAAGTGAGAAGGCCTTTGTTTCAACCCCCACTACTACCCTACCCCCAAAAGTGGAACTGACTGTCCTAAAAGATGGGTAGCCACATTCAAAACTAAATCAGAAGGGGGAACAAGTCTATTTAAGACTCGAAAGAGGGGCACAAGGAACCTCAGGTAACAGTGTTGGTTAACATTTCCCAAAGGACAATCTATTGGAACACAGCAAATGCCTTCTGTAAACAGTTTGTTTCAAAACTCTTAATTTGAGATCAACACAAATTATTACTACTTTAAAAAATGAGTTCCAAATTAGCACCATATTAAATAAAACATGAATTCACCTCCAATAAGAAGGTCACCATGAAAAGATGGCAATAAGAAGTTCAGTGTGCACCACAGAAAATTCCTAACATCCACCACCCGCCAGCAAGGCTCTACTACAGGGAGAACAGGGGCCAGGCTTCTAGTGAAGGATTTCAAAGGCTATTTGCTTTCATCACCATCATTTATATCCAGTCCCCTCTACTGTGCTTTCCTCAGCTGGTCTGGTTTAGGGCAGTGATGGCAAACCTTTCAGAGCTTTCACTGATAACAAATACTGGCTGTGGCACACATGCCATAAGTTCGCCCCCACTGGGTTAGGGGAACAGACCCATACCAGTTGCAGGAAGATGAAACAAAGGTCACTTTGGAAGTATAAACTGTCTTATTTTAGGAGAGGTTAAAAACATAACCACCTCAACTATAGGCTACATGCTGTACCTTTGTCAGGGTCTCAATTTCTGTGGTACAGATTTCAGTTTTCTCAGACAAAAAATACTGAAGTTAAAACAGAGCAGGATGCATAAACTATAGAAAGAAGAGCAGAGATTGAGAGCTCTTGGCCAGTAAAAACATTTATAAATGATCAGAGTCCATCACAGGGATAGATATAACTTATTTGGATAGTGAAGCCTGATTAATATTCTTGGTGCAGCTGAGAGTAAAGGATAAAATTTATTCTGTAGTTACACATAAAAGTAGTGCAATTACTTTTAGACATTTGTACATAGGATCAAGATCAGCTAAAAGTTTCTAAGCTTCATTGCTCTCAAATCAAGTGTCATGATTTCTTGAGGAACTAAAAGTCAAAAGAAAACAGTAGCAACATTTTCAAACAAGACCCACCCCAGCACTCCATATTCAATAATATATCACTAATGCTCTTTACAGAGATTTGATTCTTACCTTCTGGAGAACTGAAGGAAATGATTGGGAACTCCTCTGATGATTAACTCATCAACAGCTTGCCTGTATTTATATTTATGACATGAGATCACATGTCTATCTCAGCTCCACATTAGCATAAAGCCTTCAAGAGTAACTTTACTTACTGCAAATGTTCTCCAATAAGCAAGCATTCTGGCATTTTAGATGACAAGCAAGTGCTAACTCAAATGCTTTCCCAGACATTTGATATTTTTAACTTGTCAAAGTCAAAATTTTAGGAGCAATAAGATTATTTTCAATTGTAGGGACATTATCATACACTGAAAATTTCATAAGGTAATTGTCAGTTATCAGCATTCTGATAAAATGGAGAGACATTTAGTAGTTATGACATTATTTTGTTCAGAATTTAAAACAATGACTATAATCACAGAAGGTAAAAACTGAAATAGCCATCACATGTTAACTAGTCCTTTGTAGTTCATGGAACTTGTTAAAAATGCAAAATAGCAGAACATACCATAGGATAACTGAGCCAAAAATCTGCATTTTAATAAGATCTCCAGGTGGGCTGCTTTCATTTTATCCATAAGGAAACATGCTCAAGGAGCTTGAGCCACTTGCTCAAAATCATTTCACAAAAAGTTACAATTAGAATTTCATTTTCCAGTTTGGATAAAACCCAGGACCCTTGCAGTGAGCTACATCTCCACCATTATCCACTTTGAGATTGATGTAGTCATGACCACAGCAATGGACCACCACAGAGATGGAAACAGGCAAAATTCTGGGCCCTTACCTACTACTCAATAAAAACATGATTCGTGTTTTCTTCCAGGACAGTTATGGACCATTTTGACTATGAATCATGACTCTTCACTTGAACCTATAGATTCCCTTTGGGTAGCTAAGAACAAAGCTTGATCATTTTGTATCCTTTGTTATCTTGAAAGTATACAATCTCAAGCCCGGGATTTAACTCAGTGGTTCCAGCACCTGACTCCCAGATGCAAGGACCCAACTTCAATCCCTGATACAAAAAGTAGTAGTAATAATAATAATAAAATGTATACAATCTCACTCTCTTCACTGAGGACACTAGGATGAAGAATTTCCAGGGATGTTCAACTTTGCCTAGAAGTCTCCAAGCCATTATCCTGAACCTATGATCACCTGGATTCCAAGAAAGTTGAAGTCCCATCAGATTGAGACCACCATAGACAAATAATCCTTACCTCGAAAGGAAACCATCAATTAGCCAAAAAGATTCACCCCAGAGGTTTGACACCAGGACTGAAATAATGATCACCCAGACCCCAGCCCACAGTTAATCTTTAAAAGCTGACCTCACGTTTGCAGCTGGGCCAGTCTGAACCCCTGTATCAGAGTGTGCCCCCTCCAGCTACCTAAACTGCAGTCTTATCCCATTTTGCCTTTAACTTTCCAATTAGTTTTTTTCCCTGTATATTTGTACTTTCATTTTTAATTTCCATTTCTACATGGAGATGTTCTATAGTCCTCTGCTCTACCAGCTTAGCTTTTAATTTCCATTTCTATTAAAGCAAGGACCCACACTAGCCAGTGACAGGACAGTACAGGCTAGACTACAGCTGCCAATCCTCCTGCTTTAAAAGTCTCTCCACAACGTCAAGCTTGGCTAGAACTCAACTCTAACCTCCTTCTGTATTCAACCTTATCTTTCGTATCAAAACAAATATTGAAGAAGGCCTGTTATAAACTCCAAATACTGCACCATGTATGTTGACTACAAAGATAAATAAGCCAGAGCCTTGATCTGAAAAAACCCAGACTATAAAAGGAACAGACAGGAAAATAGGTCATTATCTTTTAGGTGTGGTGATAGTTGTCCCTGTGGCATTATGGGAATAATGCAAGAAAGGGCACCTAACATTGTCTAGGAAGACGGGAAAGAGAAAAGATGTGAGTAGAAGCATGCCATATAAAAGGTAAGGGGACAGTGAAGTAGAAAGACACCAGAGCAAAACCTGCTAATGGAAACACTGTGGAAAAAAAAAGAGAAGCCCGATGTTAACAAAACTACAAGCATGGCCTCTACTTAAAACTATGGACTGAGGCTGTCAGTAGGATGTGAACTGAGCATGTGCAAATGGGCACTTTCATGGGTTTTTCTCATACTTCTTTCCATGTTTCACAGCATATTTAACAATACATTGGCAAATTTTATTTTGTCTTTTGTTTTCTATCCACTCTCATAGTACTCTATAAATTTAAAGTTAGACCCAATTTAGAAATGATGACCTATAAATCTGAACAGGTGAGTGATTGTGCTAATGGCTGAAATTCCCTTCTTTGAAACCCACCCATCTACTCCCAAAACCATAGGTGGACACTTTTGAGGCCTTTGGTTCTCCCAAACGTGGAAGAAAGAACCCAGAGATAAAACGCCCAGAATCAGAAGAATACTACTAAATATCCCTGGTTTCTGTAGGAGAAAGAGCAATGTCAAAGTAGTGGTATAAGTCCTAAGATGTCTCAGTGCATTAACATAGTTCAAGACCACAATACCAAGTGTTACTTGACTTAAAAAATAACGTCTCAGGAAATTACCCATTGCTCCTCAGTCCTAGAGGCAGATAGTCTTCATTCACATACCAGGTAGGTCATAAAAATGAGTATAAACTAAAATCCTGTCAACTAAACCTTACTTTTCTATAATTAGATGCTTTTCCTTTGTTTTAGGCAGAAATGTTCACTGTTCTAACTCCGTGCTCTGACGCTCTGAAAGTAATTCATGGTGAAAAAATGAATCATTGGGTCGGGGATTTAGTTCAGTGGTGCGGCTGCCTGCCTCACAAGCACAAGGTCTGGAGTTCGATTCCTGGTACCAAAAAAAAAAAAGAATCCTTAAATGAATCAGGGTGACAATCTCAATTGGTTCTATAGACTTTAAAGATACGTGCTTTCCTACTGGGCACAGTGACAAAGGCCAATAGTCCTAGCTACGAGGGATGCTGAGGAAGGGGGTCAGCAGGAGTTCAAGCCCAGCCTGGGCAACACCACAAGACCCCACCTCAACAGGACAAAAAGAAGATAAGTGATGTTGCAAGTTTTTAGTTTTGGTTCATGCTCATGCTTATCAATGCCTTTTAATTCCCAATATGACAGGCTTCATATAATGACTTTCTAGATAATTAGCAAGGCTTTCTACATAATTAGCAAGGTTTAAGCAAATAAATAAAATTCTTCTTCCACTTTTTACCTCTTACTAGTTATACCTCTTACCATAGGAAAGTACAGAGGTTTCTAACAGGTGCAGAGGAGACAAGGGTTTCACAAGGAACCCTTCTACATGTGAGTCTTCAAGCTGTTAGAAAATGCAAGATATATGCCACTGTACAAAACTAACAACCTCTAGTGTGTGTTACAAAGTGTCATAATCTTTACAAATAATCCTCCTAGTCTCCGTAGGTGGTGGTTCATGGCAGCAGTGATGGTCATCTTGAACCCCAAATGAACAAAAGCTCAATGATTAAGTGACGTGCCCAAGGCTTCAATTATCCATCTGACTTGTGGCATAGCAGGAAGAACAGAGAAAGAGGAAGCGTGGGAAGCAGAGTAGCAGAGGGTGATGATTAGGAAATAAAGCCACGCCTTTCTTCTGTAGCTCTCGGTAACCACCCCCGTAAGCTCACACAGCACACAACCCTTCTCTGACCCCATTCTCTTTCCTTACACTCTTTAAAAAAAAAAGGAAGGAACAAAGCAAGGGAGGAAGGAAGGAAGAAAAAGTAGGTTGAAAAATGCTCCAAGGAATTTTACTCTTTCCTCAGATAAAACAGACAGGTGGTAGAAAAAGCCTGGAAGAATGCTTTAATCTGCCAAAGAAGTCCTTGAGATGAAACCTATCTCACTATTCACTGCCCATAAAAAGCAAAATGTATGACAAGATTACATACATAGCTGGTCATGGTGGCGCACATCTATAATTCCGGCACTTGGGACGCTGAGGCTGAGGATCACTGTGAGTATGAGGCCAGCTTGGGCTACACATACTGAGACTGTCTCAAAAACAAAAACAACGCCCAGAATTAAATGTTCAATGGGAGCTGGGCGTGATGGCACACACCTGTAATCCCAGCACTCGGGAGGCTGAGGCAGGAGGATCACTGTAAGTTCAAGACCAGCCTGAGCTACATAGCAAGTTCGGTCAGTCTAAATAGATGAAACCTATCTCACTATTCACTGCCCATAAAAAGCAAAATGTATGACAAGATTACATACATAGCTGGTCATGGTGGCGCACATCTATAATTCCGGCACTTGGGACGCTGAGGCTGAGGATCACTGTGAGTATGAGGCCAGCTTGGGCTACACATACTGAGACTGTCTCAAAAACAAAAACAACGCCCAGAATTAAATGTTCAATGGGAGCTGGGCGTGATGGCACACACCTGTAATCCCAGCACTCGGGAGGCTGAGGCAGGAGGATCACTGTAAGTTCAAGACCAGCCTGAGCTACATAGCAAGTTCTAGGTCAGTCTAAACTACATGGTGAGACCCTATCTCAACCCCCTACAAAAAGTTCAATGGGTTAGAGAGACTGAATAGATCTTGTGTGTGAAAGAGGAAAAATTACTACTGTAGACACAGTGCACTCACACGTGACTTATTTTTCAGAAATCCACAGTAAGCTATTGTGGCTTTCCTCAGGATGGCCCACCCTACTTCCTCCAGGTTGTACTTTTCTCTTGCTTTTTTCTCTTTTACTCAGCCCAAGTTCATTCTGCAGAGCCAGTTTCTCCCTCACTCTTCACATTTACTTTTTCATAAAAACTTTGCCACTGCTAAAAACAAAACAAAAAGGCAGCAGCAGAAGTCTACATTAAATGACATGAATAGGAAAAAAGAAGGAAAATCATAATATCTTGGTAGATGCAGACAAAGTATCAAAATACTTTCAACAATTTATGTATATTCTTTTTTTGAGATAGGTCTCACTATGGAGTTCAGGCAGGCTTTGAACTCACTGTAGTCTAGGCTGGCTTGGAACTAACTCATGGCAGTCCTCCTTCCTCAGACTCTCTAGTGCTGGGATTACAGGTGTGCATCACCACGCCCAGCTCACTTACATACTTTAACAAAAAGTCAGCAAACTAGAAAAATATAACAAAAGGGGAAACTACTTCATGTGAAAGAGTATCTATGAAAGTACAGCAATGATCATACTCAATGGTGAAACCATACACAAGCCCCAACCCTAAGAACAAGATGCCACTATCATTTTTTTTTTAAATATTGAGGATTAAAACCAAAGCCTTCACATTGAGCTACATACCTACCCAGTTCTCCACCACTTAAAAAATTTAATACTTTTGAGATAACATAGTACTAAGTCTCTAAACTGCCCAGACAGGGTTCAAATTTATAATCCTCCTGCCTCAGTTTCCATAGTGCTAGAATCACATCTTTCTCACTCTCACTTTTTTTTTTTTTTGTGCCAGGGATTGAACTCAGGTCCTTGTGCTTGCAAGGCAAGCGCTGGAACCACTGAGCTAAATCCCCGGCCATTCACTATCACTTCTAGTCAACATGATATTGGTAGCTCTAAGCAGTCCAATAAAGCAAGAAAACAAAGAAAAACACCTAAAGGTGGGGAAGGGAAGGGGAAAAAAACTAATATGATCCACAGACGTGATTGAATATACAGAAAACCTCAAGACTTTATTGACAACTTCAACTTCTACAAAGGCTATAGTAGTTTATGACAAACTAACTCAGCTTCAACAATGAGAAAAGCCTACTGTAGGCTGGGGATGAATCTCAGTGGTAAAGTGCTTGCCTGGTATGTATAAGGATCTAAATTCAATCTCCCCCCCCCAAAGGCCACAATAAATTATAAAATCACAACTTTAGAGTGAGCTGATGATTATCTCTTGACCTATTTTCTGTGGGTATTCTGCTAGTTGAGTGCAAGTTGAAAATCTCTCTTGATCCAAACAAAGGTCCAAACTGCATAAAAAGGGATATTATTAAAGCTTTGAGAAGTGGCATGAGGTGGGGGCGGCAGGTTAAAATCTCAAGAGCTCCCAGATTTCCAACTAATTTTTTTCTACAGAAGATTCCTCCCTCTCCCACTGGAGGTTGAACCAAGGGCCTTTGCAATGAACTACATCTCCAGTCCCTCCCTCCCACCCTTCCTTGTTCTTTTTCTTCTTTCTTTTTTTGAGAGAGAGCTTCAAAGTCATCCAGGCCTTGAGCCTGTGATCCTCTTGGCTCAGCCTTACAAGTAGCTGGGATTGCTTGCATTTATGACAGCGTTCTTCTTTTTGTTTTGAGACCAGGTCTTACCATATAGTTCAGGCTTAAACTAACTATGTAGCTCAGATTGGCCTCTAACTTGAGGTGATCCTGCTCTCTTAGTGTCCCCAGTGCTGGGTTTACAAGCATGCACCACCACACCCAGCCAACACAGGGTACTTCTAAGATACCACCACATATCTACCAGATGGTTAAAATTAAAAGACAGCAGATATCAAGTGTTAGCCAAGTTATAGGACAGGGCCGGGGATATAGCTTAGTGGCAGATCACTTTCACACCATAAAAAAGGTCTTGGGTTCAATTCCTAGTATCACACACACAAAAAAACAGTCCTGGAAGTTACAGAGCAACCCACACTCTCATGCACCACTATAAAATGCAAAACAGGGGTGGGGGATTTAGCTCAGTGGTTCCCCACCAGCACTATAAAGTTAACAATGTAACTTGACAATTCTAGTGTTACATATGTATCCAAAATAAATGAATTCATATATTCATAGCAATACTATTCATAACAGCCCAAACTAGAAATGATTAAATGCCCATCAACAGTGAAAAAAAAAGAGTAGTACAATCATATAATGAAATATAGAGAAGTAAAAAATATAGAACAAATACAACAAAAAGGATGAGTCTCCCTGATACAAGGTGAAACGAAAGGAGCCAGACACAAAACAGCAAATACTATAATTTATATAAAGCACAAGGACAAGTAATATTACATTATCCCTCAGTGTCAAGACGGTCACTACCAGCAGCCTGGCAGTGGCACACAGCGGCTGTAATTCTAGCACTCAGGAGCTGGGGCAGGAGGACTGCTGAGTTGGAGGCCAGCCTGAACTACACAGTAAGAAGCTGTCTCAAAAAAAAAAAAAAAAAAAAAAAAAAAAAAGATGGTCACTACCTGGCTGTGGATTTAGCTCAGTGGTGCTGCCACCTGCCTTGCAAGTGCAAGGTCCCGAATTCAATCGGCAGTACCAAAGGGAAAAAAACATGGTCACTACCCTTGGAAGTAGGAGTGACTAGAAGGGAGCATACACAGGGCTTCAGGGTCATGTGCCAATTATATAAATTACATATATAAATATGTTCAGTTTATGAAATGTATCAAGCAGAGTGCTTACTGTATATTAATAAAAATTCTTGAAACATTTAAAAAATATCATAAGACACAGTAAGATAAAAGGGAGGGGGAAATACACGAATCACTGATATTATAAATAGCAATCAACAAAAGTCATCCTTGAACTAGCACTACTTGAATAGTAGGAAGTAGCTAACCTTACCCATAGATTCTAATCTAAAAGGCTAAAAAATAATAGTCCAATTAATGTGATAATTATGTCAACCTTCTTGGGCGTATCCAGAGACAATTATTTCCATTGACGGTATCTTGGCCATGAGAAATAGGAGGCCCAAGTAAGAATAGCATGACTAAATCAAGTTAATAAAGCATGCTAAATAGCTTTTAGTAATTTACTTTAGACCCCAGTTCAAAAATAAAATTGGAGGGCCAGGGATTTAGCCTGCCTTGCAAGCACAAGTTCTCCAATACAAAAAACAAACAAATGGATATTCTCAGCAACCAGGTTAGAGTGCTAAACACTAAATGTAATACAAATAAAAACAAAATGATTAAAATTATTTCTGAACAGAAGAGTATTCTCCCCCTTGCCAGCTGATTTGCACCTATTATGGACACCCTGGTTCTGAGAAGACAATCTGCCCACGTTGGATAAGATGGTTCAGGAAATTTGATGTGTACTCTCCTTTACTACGATTTTTCAAGCCTACCTTGATCAACAGAGCACTTCTAGCCTATTTTGGTAGCCATACTTCACCTTTAACAAATGACCTCTTTTCTGGACTCTTTTGATCAAAATGGACTTTTTGACCTCATTTAATTCTGTTAATCAAGAGTCAGGTGAAATTTTTACATGTACCTAAATTTCCAGAGGCAGCCAAATCTGTCAAATTTGGGCAGCTTTCATAGGACTTCTCCTAAAATATGGGTTTGTTTTTTGGTGCTAGGCAATCATTCTACTACTGAGCTTAATGAACAGCTTTAAAATATGTTTAAATAGACCAACATAGTAGGCATCCACGAGGCAGACTTATTATAATCATTATTATGTTCCTGTGAGTTAGATGGAAATAGACTACCTCAATAACCACCATGTTATCACCAGCATTCTTAACATATAATCATGCAAATTCCAGTTGTTACTGTCATCTCCAGAAGTTAAAAACATTCATTGGGCAGGCTGGTATGGTAATTTATAAGGCTATGAGGAAAACAGGCAAATAATTATCCCTGTATAATTGTTATTGGTGAGCCAATTAGTAGTTCTCAACAGGTGACAATTTTGCCCACTGCCCCATGGGACATTTGGCAATGTCTGGAGACCATTTCTTGTTGTCACAAATGAAGAGCACCGCTGGCTTGTAGTGAGTAGAAGTTAGGGATTCTGCTAAGCACCTACAATGGTAGCCTCCATGACAAAGAATTACCCGACCTGAAATGTCAATAATGCTGAGAATGAAAGATCTTAGTTTTCAATTCTGATTTTATCACCTAAAAATTATGGACAAGAATCACTATGACCAATTCTATTCATTTAAAATAAGCCCAGGAGACAGCTTCATCAAAATACAGAAAGATATCCATTTTAAATTTCTATCCATCCATCCACCCACCCACCCACCCATCTAAATTTAAACCAGAAAAAGTTCAAATAGGGAGAGGAGAAATACTGATAATGAAAGAAAGCTGGGAGCAGTTTACAGGAAGCTTGTCCTTGAGTAAACACCTGGTGCACAAATAAAGGGGTCAGCCGTCAAAAGGTATTCTGCCAGTGTACTGCAGAGACCCTTACTGAATGCTCAGTTAGTATTTTGCACAGCACATACACTCTTTTTCTATATGACTGACCAGATAGATCCTATTTTTGCTATTTTTTCTGCATGGAGAAATTAAACCAAAGAAATGACTTGATTAGAGCCACAAAGGCATTAAACTAAAGAACAAGGACTCACATCTAATCCTTTACATATCTTATGCACTTCACTAAGTTAAAAAGTTTTGCTTATGCAGAGACTAAATTTCTGGAAAGATAGTCACAGAAATGGTGAGGAAGGTTACCTACACTATCAGGTGCCCCTCACCTCCAGGACTGGGGATTTAACCCAGGGGTGCTCTACCACTGAGCTATATCCCCAGTGCTTTTTGTTTTTCAGTTTTGAGACAGAGTATTAATAAGTTGCCCAGTCAGCCCTCAAACTTGCAGCCCTCCTGCCTTGGTTTCCTGAGGAGTTAGGATTACAGGCATGTGCCACCATGCCTAGCTAGGTGATCTTTATTCTTAATTTCTGAAAAGAAAATCTTACTGGACTCTGATACACTAGGCTTAATATAGTTATAAGCCCAAACTAAACTTGTTTTAGTTAACTTGGACTGTCCACATCACAATATAACAGGGCTAATGAGTAGAGAAAAACTCTGGACTCTATTTCCATTCACTGTTGTTGCTGACATCTGATTACCTTAAAAAACTAATATGCTGGCTCATAACAAGGCAACTTCCAAAAACATTGTGATGTGGGGTGAAAGGTCTAAGCAGACAATGGAACAGAACCCAACTAATTCCAGAACCTCTTTTTTTCACTCAACTGCTGATCCAGTGTGGTTTGGCTCAGTATTGGTATCACCTTTAGGCTCTATTTTGTTTCTTTCTGCACATATGATAATAATAGCCTCTGGTACTTCAGAAAATAATCTAAATTTTCTCTTTTTAATCACAGGTGCTATTGTTTCTCTTTCCTTTTTCCTCTCTCTTCCTTCCTTCCTTTTTTCCTTCCCTTCTTTTCTATTTTGTAGTGATAGGGATCAAACACATGGTAAGCAAGCACTCTACCACTGAGCAATACCCCCAACCTATGTTTCTTTAGATATAGACTTTGATATAAATTTTGATTTTATGAACCTCCTCCAGTTTCCATCTAGCTAGATGCCTACAACTCTGAAATTATCTCTACCGCATCATTCAGAAAAATGATAAATACATCAGGGCTGGGGCTCAGTGGTTCTGCTGCCTGCCTCACAAGTGCAATGTCCTGAGATCAACCCCTGGTATGAAAAAATAAATAAATAAAATAAATACATCACCACTTTCTTCTCTCCATGGTTATGTTGACATTGTTATTAATTCAAATTTATTCCATATGCTAATTGCTATGTGATAAAGACATACACATCACATGTATCTTGCTATGAGTTCTTACCACACACACTTACACATTTTGGTGAGGAGGAATAGTGGCTTGAAAAGGAAGTAATGGATCGTAGGTCACATAAAGGCAAACAGTGGAGTCAGATTCATAGTTAGGCCTTGTGGCTCCAGAATCCAAGTAGCAATGCCACTTGGTTAAGTACCTATATCCTACCCACATCCAAAACTATCTCTATTAAAATTAACTCTTAGTGGGGCAAGGTAGCACACCCCGATAATCCCAGGACTCTGGGAGTCTGAAGTAGGTCCTGGGAGTCTGGAGTAGGAAGGTAGAAAGTTCAAGCCCAACCTGGGCAATTCAGTGAGTTGGTGAGACACAGACTCAAAATAGGAAAGAAAAAGTTGAGGACGCAGCTCAGTGCAAAGGCCCTGAGTACAATCCTGGGTAGCGCAGCGAAGCAAAGTAGCGCACATTCCACAGAATAGCACACGCTTATGATCTCAGCACTGAGAGAAGCTAAGGCGGGAGGATACAAGTTCAGGTCCTGCCCAGGCAACTTAGTAATGAAAGGGGCTGAAGACCTAGCTCAGTGGTAGAGTAGCCTAGACTCAACCTCCAGTACTGCAAAAGTAATTAGTTAATTAATTAAAATACAATTCTGTAGTTCAAGGGACTCAATTAACAGTGCAAATGCAACCTGTGAAATGGGGGGAATCTTCAAAACTTATATTTGATACTGTAAATATTCAGAATATATAAAAATATAAAAATGCAACAATAAAAAAATTAAGTTATGTTTATCAGTAGTTTTCCTGAGAATATAACTGGGTAAATGGCCATACTGAAATATAAGTTCCTATTCTTAGGAAATTAATATTTATCCATACAATGAACACACATCCGCACACACACACACACACACACTCAATGAACACACACACACACACACACACACACACACACACAAGAAACAATTATCTATGTAATCCCAAATAAAGTTTTAAAAAATTTGTTTAAAAGAAATACAAATTATCTAGATTTCAACATTCTGAAATAAATGCATTCTTAATCCATCTCCTTTTGGAAAATGTATTTATACACAATACTTTGCCTATATAAGTGGTTAAAAATTCCAGCCCAACAACCACTCTGTTCTTGTTTAAAATCACCAACCAGCATATGTTGAGGAAAAATGCAACACACCGTTTTTATTACATAAAAGGAGACACCTCTGCTTTTCCATTTCTCCATTCCTTAAATTTTGTAGACAGCATACAAAGTTAGGCCTTGCACTTAGCCCTATTTACAAACTTTAAGGGTTCTTACAATGAACAATATAAGGTCTTAAATATCCACATCCCTTAGTGTATTGAGAGGAATGTTCTTGCCCTTGGTAGTTAAAGCCTGAGTAGGATAAGGAAGTATAATTCCAAGGCAGATTTGCAAGAGAACAACCCAGGCAGCCGGATACAGGGTGACAGAGCCTGAGATCAACTTCAAGGCCAAAGGGGTGGCAACAATGATATTAGTCACATTTGGAAGATTGTAGTAAACAAGTGTTATGTACTTAAGGACACTTAGAACTATGGCTCTCACTACCCTGGAAAATAATTATAAATATGGAAAGGACAAAAGCTAAAAAGAACTTTGTAGTTTTGCATTGGAATCAGAGCTGTCTGTGTGGATTTGTGGTTTACAGTATCTATACAGAAATACAGATATAAACATGTGCCTGTGTGCATATGTATTTATATTCATGAATAGGCATACACATGTGTGTACATGAATAAACATACACGGACACATATAATCACACACATGCAAAATACTTACTTGTTTGCATACATGTATTTCCTAGCTTTGTCCATTATCCACTAAGAGGGCCTGAGCCCTCAATATTCCCTTCCTTATCAAATAGTAATGAGTATATCTACCATCCAGAACTTACAATTTTTATTCTCTGCTAAAAGCAAACATGGCTCTGGAAAAAATGGTTGATTCCAGGGACAGGATAGGGAAAGTACAAAAGAAAACTGAAATACAGTGTTGGGGACACACACACATACACGAACAATAGATGTCAAACAGATGCAGGAGCCAGCATTAAAGCCCATTTGGGACAATTTGAATACAAGATTAAAAAAGGAGAAGAATGAATAAAAAAACTTTAAATTAAATAGGACATTACAAATCCATACTGAATGCTGGGAGTGGTGATGCACGCCTGTAATCCCAGCACTCAAGAGAGTGAGTCAGGAGGACCGCCATGAGTTTGAGGCCAGCCTGGGCTACATAATGAGCTCAAGGCCAATCTGAATTACATAGCAAGACACTGTTTCAAGAAAAAAACAAACAAACAAACAAACTTAAAAGCTCCACAACTAGTAGTATCTTCCTCATAAACTAATTTTTACCTAGACTGTTATGTTGCAAAGGAAATAAAAGCTATTTAAAAATAAAAATAGTTAAGTTACCAACTGATTATAAACAGATATATTTCACATGAGATGTTAAAAGGAATATTTTTATATAAATGTCTATTGCCAAAAATTCAATTCTACTAGAATCAGGATTCCGAACTACAAAAATTCTTGGAAATATATTCCAACACTGAATTTTTTTATCATAAGAAATGCAATCAGAAATACTAGTTACTGGCTACCCTGACATTTAGTATATAGAAGAGGCAAACTGTAACCAAAAATTGAATCATGTTTATGAGTAGGATTCCTCTGGAAATCTATATCGTTCCACAAATTCATTTAACAAATGATTTCATGAACTCCTACGCTGTGCCAAGCACTGTGCTAGGAACCAGGGATACCATTATAGGGAACACCTGCTCCTTCAGAGGTCCTGGCCCAAATATGATTCCACAAGCCTAAAACAAGTAGCCTAAAGCCAGGCGTGGTGGCACACGCCTATAATCCCAGCACTCGGGAGGCTGAGGCAGGAGGATGCTATGAGTTCAAAACCAGCCTGGGCTACATTGTGAGTTCCAGGTCAGTCTCAACTACATATTGAGACCGTGTTTCAAAAAACAAACAAAAGAAAAACAAGTAGCCTATAAAATTGATCAAAGGTGTGCATCACTGCACCCAGCTCTACCTGTGCTATTTCTTAACCCTTCATCAATCTCTACATGTATTTTCAAACTGTGTTTCTAAAAGTCAGTCAGATTAAACCAAAAATAGAGTTTTCATGTATCACACTATTGCTCTAAAAGTATCTGAGTCTCTTTCCTTCCTATGGGATAAGATGTCACCATTTTTTATTGTGAATTTTCCTACTTCTGAGCCCCCCACTACTCTCTACGGCCCCCCTAATTTCACATTTGGGGGGGTTCAACTTGTGTAATGTATTTTGACATACCCATCTCTGCACTTCTGAGCCTTTGCTAATACCATTTCTTCTATTTGAAATAGTCTCTATCTATCCTGTCTATTCACCCCAATTTTACATAACCTTCAAAGACACTTACTCCAATCCTGTGTATTCAATGAAGCACTTGCTGATCTCACAGGTAGAAAGAAGGGCAATCTGAGCAAACGGAAGATCTGACTCACATGATCTGAGGCGAAAGCAAGCCAAGTATGGTGACAGCTGTGACTGGAGTGGAAGAAAAAAGATTATTCTGGAAACAAGTTAGAGAGATGAGTGACTTGGAGTGGTGGCACAAGCCTATAATCCCAGCACTATGGAGACTAAGACAGGGGGATCTCCCGTGAATTCAAGGCCAGCCTGGGCTACAGAGAGAGTTCAAGGGCAGCCTGAATTACAGATCCCTTAGGGTGTTCTTAGACACTGTAAACACTGTTTTTAAATCTGAGCAAAAGGCAGATCAAATGCAAGATTTTAACAAAAAACAAACATATTAAATGACATGGATTTCAAAAAAGATCATGCTCACAGTGCTAACAAAAGCAGGCTATACATAGAGAGGCCAGGAAATTTGTTCACAAGCTATTCTAATTTGGGTGGAAAACAGTACTATAGACCAGAGTGGTAGCAACGAAAAATGGTCAAAATCGAGATGTACACACAGACTGGATGAGGGATGTAAGAACAAGAAAGATGATAAGAATGATTTGAAGTCATTAGTTTAAACAAAGTAAAAGAATAGAGGGCCAGGGATTTGCTTGTTTGTTTGTTTTTGGTTTTTTGAGACAGGGTCTCACTACTAGTTCAGACTGACCTGGAACTCACTATGTAGCCCAGGCTGGTCTCAAACTCACAGGGATCCTCCTGCCTCAGCCTCCCGAGTGCTGGGATTACAGGAGTGCGCCACCACACCCGGCTGAGGGCCAGGGATTTGGCTCAGAGGTTCCGCCATCTGCCTCACAAGCACAAGGGAAGTGCAAGGGTCAGAGTTTGATGCCCGATACCAAAAAAAAATAATAGAAAACATCAGCTGGGTATGGGGGCGCACACCTGTAATCCCAGAACTCAGGAGGCTGAGGCAGAAGAATCACTGTGAGTTCGAGATCAGCCTGGGCTACATAGTGAGTTCCAGAGCAGTCTGAACTACAAAGAGAGACTGCCTCAAAAAACAAAAACAAAAAATAATAGAGACATCACTAACTGAGATAGAGAAAAACACTGGAGGCAGAATAGCTTTGGGGGCAAAGATATCCAGACAGGGCTGATGGTGTACCTCACTCCTCACCACATGAAAGGCCTTGGGATTGAATGCCAGAAACACAGAAACACACACACACACACACACACACACACACACACACACACACACACACAAATACAGAGTTAGGTTCTGGACATAAGTTTAAAATAGATACAGTGTGATCTGACTTACAGCCTCTCCAAGATTTGGTATCCGGATGCTGGAATATAGCAATGTAAGGAAGGAAAGAAGGACAGAAGAGGGTTCCTGGTACCTAACAAGGATAGGAAGTGAGAAATGAAGCCCATGAGGAGAACAGAGACTTCAATGAAGGAGGTGGCAAGTGACGCTTTCTCCCTAGACTTGACTCACAGTGTGGGGAGGGTGATTAAAATCTGCAGATGCAAGTGACTCTTCGTGACCCAGAGGCCTCCACAGAGAAACACACCAGTGGAATGAAGCAGTGGACATAGCAGACTGATGAGTTATTCAGGTTCAGATGGCCTCCAGGAGAGGGCAATTGTCAGGTGTCCATCTTAGAGTGGGCCCATCTGAGCTCAGAATTCAGAGCAGCTGCAGGCTGGCTCCATCAGTGAGAGGAGGAACTGAGTTCAAGCTGGCAGGAGGTACAGGGAGTGTTGCAGGCTGCACAAAACAGGTTCTAGCCTCACAGCCAGATACCAGTCCGAGCTTCAGAATTGAAGGTGCAGGCTTGCTGGGGTTACCCACTACCCCACTGTAAATCTACTGTTTGCTGTGGGATTGCTCAACATGGATCGGGATTCTGTCTGCCCACTCTGTCTACCAGTGACAGCAGAGACATGTCTTGAAGTGGACCCCCACCTATTTTTTTAATTCCCTTGCTTTTTGTTTTATTGTTTCTTTTCACTGTTTGTTCTTGGTTTCATATAAGTGGGAATATTGTTTCTTTGTTGTTATTATTTTGTTCAATTCATGTTTCTTTCTTCCCCCTGTCATTTTGTTTTTGTTTTTGTTTTTTTCTGGTACACGAGATTGAACTCAGGACCTTGTACTTGTGAGGCAGGCACAGTGAGCTAAATCCCTTACTCCCTCCTCCTGTTTTCGTCAATGATTTTTCCAAAGTTTACATAATCTTTGATTGTTCTCCAACCTTACATCTAATCTCTTCTTCTATTTCTCTATTTTTACCTCCTAACCTCTTTTAATCCTTTTTCTCCCTTGAGGGTAAAATCACCATACCGAGGGGATATATACTGTATAGAATCTTCTGGGGTTTTTTTCTTCGATTTTGTTCTGTAACCACAAATCTAGTTCTTGTTAAAGGTGACAAATTAAGAGTTACCACAGTTTGTCATTTTCTAGGCTGTATTTGATGCTATCATTGTTGCTGATTGTACTATTTTGCTGAAACTGACAGTTATTCCAGGCAGTTGTTCTTCCTGGTATGCCAAGACTGAGAATGCCTAAGGGTCATAAACAATACTATAGGCCAGTGCCAAAGAACCAGAGGCTATGCCAAACAGGCAGCAAATTCGCATCCCCAATAAATTGAAGAGGTAAGATCTTGCAACAGTCTCAAAACCCAAAAGCCAGGTATACCTGAAAGACATCTCCAAGAAGCAGTCATTTCCTAAGGATTCTGAATACTGGCAATAAAGCTACTTGCCATAAACAATTTACAAGCTTCAATCCAGGAATTAAACTTTAAAAAAAAAAAAAAAACAGAAAATGAGAAGACACTTAAACAATAAACCCCACCAAACTTCCAGCTCACCAAAGGCAGACTGGGGGCAATGAGGTAGAATAATTCAAAACCCACATATCCAGACTCTGAAGTGGTAATTGCAGAAGTAACAATGCAGATGAATAAGGCTCTAGAAAAAAAATCAAGCCAGAAATAGTTTCTCAGATACCTACAGAGATGGCGATCATAATGAAAGGCATGGTTAGTGAATCTAGAGCACATACAGATAAAAAAAAATTGAGGAGCTTGAGAAAATGATGAAAATAATGAATGTCCAACATGGGAAAGAAATGGGATCAGTGAAACAGATTCAAACAGATATCCCAGAAATTAAAAATTCCACTGAAATCATACACAGCAGAGTAGACAGGATTGTGGTTAGCAACCATGCAAAGAAAGATTTCTTTAAAATAGCAAGGGACCACAAATCCAATAGTTGCTAGATGATGCAAAAATGAATAATATAGAATTGATCAGAGTCAATGAAAAATCAGATGATGATGCATACAACATTAAAAAAAATCTGTTCACAGAAGTAATGCCAGAAAACTTCCCAAGCAGAGAAAAAGAATTTGACATACAGATGATGAGGCAGATAGAACTCCAATTAGTCATGATAAAAAAAAAATACACCAAGACATATAATAGTGAAGATTCCAGAAATTCAACACAAGAACAGAGTATTAAAAGCTGTTAGAAAAAAGAAACAAATCACCTATAAAGGAAAGCCCATCAGAATCACAGCACACGTCTCAACACAAAACCTCAAAGTCAAAGAAAGCCTGAAGTATTTCAAACCCTAAAAGAAAACATCCTATACTATAGATTGATATACCCCACAAAAATATCTTTCAAAACTGATGGAGAAATAAGATACTTCATGACAAAAAACACCTGAGGAAATTCATGAACATTAAACCAGCACTTCAAAATGTACTGAAGGACTTCTAGAAAGTGATGACGAGGACTACAATTCCATAAACTCCAACACAATGAATCCACCAGGCAAGGAAAGCAGTGAAATAGAGGTAGGAGGAAAAGAACCAAGAGCAGGAAAACAATATGACAAGAGTAAGTCAATATATATGAATTATAACCATCAATGGAAATGGTCTTTTTTTTTGAAATGGTCTTAATCCACCAATCAAAAAAAACAGACTGGCAGAATGGATCAGGAAGCAAGATCCAACAATATGCTTCATACAAGAAACATACTTAAAAAATAAATCCATAGACTTAAAAGTCAAAGGATAAAAAACAATACTCCATAAAGAACAAGAAACTAGAGTCATTCACAGGAAAATGGATGTTTACTAAGACCATACTCTTAAGTGAAATGAATAAGACACACAAGTGTAAATACTGAATAGTTTCTCTGTTATGAAAAACCAAAAGTGTAAATAAGATCCAAATTGTATAACTGATAATGTGAAATAGGAAGAAAAGGGCTAAGGGTGTAGGGGAAGTGGAAAGGGTAGGGGAAAGGAAATAAGGGAAAAGAAAAAATATGAAAAAAGGAAAAAATGGAAACAGTCTTTGTAAATAGGGAGGGGTAGAGGGGGAGAAGGGAGGGCAAGGGTATGGGGAAAAAATAAGAACCAAGACCTGTCATGGAAAGGTATAAGATCCCAATGATGAACGTAACTGTACTTTATACTTTAAAAGTACCAATAAACTCAATTAAAAAAAAGAAAAGAAAATAATACTCCATGCATCAGGAAACTGGAAAAAAGCAAGAATGGCTATTCTATTTGCAGAGAAAGTGGATTTCAAGCCAACCCTGATTATGAGAGACAAAAAAGGTCACTACACACTTGTAAAGAGAACAATCTAAAAGGAAGAGATAACAATCACAAATACATATGCACCAAATACTAGCACACCTGACAATATAAAAATATTGACAGACATGAAAAGTCAGATAAGCATCAACACAATTGTAATAGGGGACGTCACCATCCCACAAGTCACAAGTAGACAGATCAACTAGTCAAGAAAATCAACAAAGAAATATCAAAACTGAATGAAACCTTTGAACAAATGGACTTACTAAATGTCTACAGAGTATTCCACCCACATCAGAATACACATTCTTCTCAGCTGCACACAGGACATTCTCCAAAACAAACCATATACTAGCTCATAGAACATGCTAAGAAAATGCAAAGAAATTGAAATTATCCCGTGCACATTATCAGACCATAGTGCAATGAAATTGGAAATCAATAGCAAAAGAAACCACGGGAACTTCATGAACACATGAAAATTAAGAGTACTCTCCTGAACAACCAATGGGTCACAGGTAAAACTGAAAAAGAAATTAGATGGTTTCTACAAATAAATGATAATGCCAATAAAATATACTGAAACTTATGGGATGCAGTCCTACAAAGGAAATTTACAGTGGTGAATTCTCATATCAGGAAAACAGAGTGGGCTCAAATACACAACTTAATGTTGAACCTAGAGCTTCTAGAAAAAGAAGAGCAAGTTAAGCTCAAAGCTTGTAAGAGGGAGGAAATTATAAAGATCAGGGCATTTCAGAAATACTATAGTATTTAAGGGATCCACATCAAGCATCACATGGCTTTGAAAAACATTGAGACTGACCCAGAAAAACATTGGTAACTGAGTTTGAAGTACAAAACATGCATAACATGGCTCTATAAAATATAACAAATGCATAAAATTAAGCTTTAACAAAAAAAGATCAGAGCAAAAATTAATGCAATAGGGACTAAGAAAACAATACAAAGAATCAATGAATCAAAGAGTTACTTCTTTGAAAGATTAAATAAAGTGAACAATGTCTTAGCAAACCTTAACAAAAATAGGAAAGAGAATACTCAAATCCATGCAATTATTAAAGAAAAGGGTAAAATCACAACAGATCCTACAGAAATCCATAAGATCAACACCTACTTTCAAAACCTGTCTTCTAATAAGACAGAAAACACAGAAAAATAGAAAATTCCTAGATACGTATCAACTACCAAAACTGAATCAAGAAGAGATAAAAATTCAAAACAAACCAAAATCAGTCAATAAAATTGAAGATGTAATTAAAAACCTACCAGCAAAGAAAAGCCCAGGTCTTTACGGATTCACTGCTAAATTCAACAAGAAATTTAGAGGAGACCTAATGCCACTACTTCTCAAAATCATTAATGAAACTGAAAGGAAAGCAACACTCCCAAATTCATTCCTGAAAGCAAGCATTATCCTGATGACAAAACCAGAGATTTCAACAGAAAAAGACAACTACAGGCCAATCTCCCTAACAAACATAGATGCAAAAATCCTCAATTAGATGCTGGCAAACTAATCAATCATCAAGAAGGTTATACACCATGATGACGTAGGATTCAACAAATATAAATCAATAAATATAATACACTATATTAACAGAGCCTGAAGAGGACTGTAATACTGTATCCAAAGCAGGCTGTAAAGAGTTAACCCCACAATTGGCTTGTTTTGAGAAGTGAATCCAGCTGAAGCCTACTTGCTGAGGTCAAAATAGCTCACACCCAAATTCTGTTCCCAGGACTAAAACCTTATAAGAAGGACAATGTTGTAATTACAACCATATATTTTGTCTATTCTGCTCCTAATTCAAGAATGCTTTGTCCTCTTTATGACCCTTATTTACATTAATTTCCACAGAAACCAGACATTGCCTTTACCCCAATTGATTGCCAATAAAAGTCAGTGCCTGGGACTGTCCGGCACCATTGTCAGTTGCATCAGCATTGGTTGTCCTGGCTCCCCTCTCTCTCTCCTAGTTGTCTCTTAGTGTATTTTTTTATTCAGGCCTGAGTTGCAGACTGAGCAGGTAGGGACTAGAAACTTATTGCAGGAGTCTCTCACAAGAGCCAGGAACAAAAACCATTATGATCATCTCAACAGATTCAGAAAAACATCTGATAAAGTCCAACACTCATTCATGATAGAAACCCTACAGAAAATTGTAATACATGGTCTTTATCTCAATCTTATAAAAGCCATCTATGACAAACCAACAACCAACATCATACTAAATGGACAAAAACCAAAAGCTTTCACTCTAAAATCAAAAACAAGACAAGGATATCCAGTGCCACCACTCTTGTTCAACACAGTTCTGCAAACATTAGCCAAAGTAATCAGACAAGAGAAAGAAATAAAGGAATGAGGATAGGAAAGGAAGAAGTTAAACTACCATTATTTGCAGATGACATAATACTCTACATAGAAGACCCCAAAAGCTCCACCAAAAGACTTTTAGATTTGATAACTAAATTCACTAGCACAGCTGGATACAAAGTCAACCCTAAAAAAATCAATAGCATTTGCTGGGGATTTAGCTCATCGGTGCTGCTGCCTGCCTCGCAAGCGCAAGGACTAATGTTCGATCCCCAGTACCAAAAAAAAAAATCAATAGCACTCCTGTATACAAAGAACAAACTCACTGAGAGACAATGTAGGAAAACAACATCTTTCACAATTGCATCCAAAAAAATGAAATACCTAGACATCAAACTAACAAAGGAAGTAAAAGAAATGAAATCCTACAGTACTTTGAGAAAGGAGATTCAAGAAAGTATAAGAAAATCTGAGCGGGGCATGGAGCTCGGGAGGCTGAGGCAGGAGGATCGCTGTGAGTTCGAGACCAGTCCAGGCTACATAGTGAGTTCCGGGTCAGTCTCAAGTATATAGTGAGACACTGTCTCAAAAAACAAAAAACAAAAAAAATTGGAAGATATCCTTTGTTCTTTAGTAGGATCAATATAGTGAAAATGGCCATACTTCCCAAACTGTTATACAGATTTAAAGCAATCCTGATCAAGACTCCAATAGCATATCTCATAGAATTAGAGAAACAATCCTAAAATTCATTTTGAAACAGAAGAGACCTAGACTAGCCAAAGCAATTCTGAGAAACAAAGGCAAGAGATGTGGCCACATAATCCCTGACTTGAAATTATACTATGAAGCTACTGTGATTAAAAACCAGCACAGTACCGGCAAAAAAAAAAGGGGCGT
>NW_022900932.1:41789902-41797279 GCF_012274545.1 Fukomys damarensis
AAAAAAAAAAAGGGGCCTGAAGATCAGTGAAACTGATTAGAAGATGCAGAAACAACTTCAAACATACTCAGCTACCTTATCCTTGACAATGGAGTGAAACATCCTCACTGGAAGACAGCCTACTTAATAAATAGTCCTGGAAAAACTGGCTTTCCATGTGCTGAATAGTAAACTAGATCTGTATCTTTTACCATGCACTAAACTCAAATCAAAATGGATCAAAGATCTAAATATGCTAAAACAGAAACAGTAAATCTGCTGCAAGATAGAATAAGTAGAACTATCAGAGCTGGGGATGTAGCTCAGTGGTTCTGTTGCCTGCCTCACAAGCACAAGGTCCTGAGTTTGATTCCCAGTACAAAAAAAACCAAAAAACAAAACTATCAGAGACATTGGTGCAGCCAAAGACTTTATGAACAAAACCCCAATAGCACAGGAACTATTGCAAAGAATCACCTAGGAGGCCAGGGATTTAGCTCAGTGTTTCCACCGCCTGCCTTGCAAGTGCAAGGACCTGAGTTCGATCCCCAGTACCAAAAAAAAAAAAAAAAAAAATCAACTGGCATCCCATTTTATTAAAAGCTTTTGCAGAGCAAAGAAACCAAACACAGCGTAGGAAAAATTTTTTGCTGTATCTCAGACAAAGAACTACTATCCAGAATATACAGTGGACTCTTGACTTACGAACTCAATTGATTTCTGAGGGAGAGTTGGTTATAAGCTAATATAACTGCAATCTGGATGTTTTCTCAGGTATATGCTATAGATAACAAGAGGCACATGAATCTTCCATTAATATAATTAACCCATGTTTTTCATATGTCAGGCCAGTCATAACTGTATAAAGAACTCAAAAAAATCAGACTCCACAAATTTAAAGACCTAATCCAAAAATGGGCATCTGAAATGAATAGACACTTTTCAGATGAAGAAGTAGAAACAGTAGATAAATATACAAAAAAATGTCCACCATTGCAGGTCATGCAAATCAAAACAATGCTGAGATTCTACCTCACTCCAGAAAGACTGGCTATTATCAAGAAATCAACCAATAACAAATTTTATTCAGGGGCTGTGTTAAGGGGCTGTGGGGAAAAAGGAACCCTTCTCCACTGTTGGTGGGAGTGTAGACTGGTGCAACCACTGTGGAAATCAGTGTGGAGACTCCTCAAAAAACTAAAACTAGAGTTTCTGTTCAACCCAGCTAATCCCCTATCTTCCCAAAAGATATAAAAGCATCATACCACAGCAATATATATCATATCTATGTTTACAGCAGCACAATTTGTAATAGGCAAATCTTAGAAACAGCCCAAATGCCCATCAACTGAAGAATGGATGCGTTGTTGCTTTTTACAATACAGTATTACTCTGCCATAAAAAAGGATAAGCTTGAGACATTTCTAGATAAACGGATGCACCTTCAGACCATACTCTTAAGTGAAACAAATTGGACACACATGTTTAAATACTGCCTTGTTTCTCTGGTGTGAGAAACCAAAAGTGGAAAAAAGGACCAAAATGTAAAACAGATACTGGGAAATGGGAAGAAAATATTCAAATGAGCAGAGGAAGAAGGGAGGGGGAGGGGGAAGGAAAGGACAAGAAAAAAAGAATAGAAGGAAAAAATGGAACAAAGCGTTTTTTAAATAAGTAGAGGAAGAAGAGTCAACTGGAGGGGGATGGGGAAAAAAAGAAGCAAGACAAGCCGGGCATGGTGGCACACATCTGTAATCCCAGCACTTGGGAGGCTGAGGCAGGAGGACTGCTGTGAGTTCGAGACCAGCCTGGGCTACATAGTGAGTTTTAGGTCAGTCTCAACTACATAGTGAGACCCTGTCTCAAAAAACCAAAAAAAAAAAAAAAAAGAAAGAAAAACCATCTATAGGTACAAATTCCCTATGATGAATGTTATCATTATGTATATCTAAAATGTACCAATAAATGTTTTGCTTCAAAAAAAAATAAGGCTACTCCTAAGAACAAAATTATTGGTCAGGCATAGTGGCCCATGCCTGTAATCCCAGCACTCAGGAGGCTGAGGGAGAAGGGCTGCCATGATGAGTTCAAGGCCAACCTGAGCTACATGGTGAGTTTAAGTCCAGCCTGAATTACATAGTGAGACCCTACCTCAAAAAAAAAATTATTAAAACTCTTTTTATTGCTTGTTTCATCTAGAAATGCAAATGGTACAGAAGTCAAAAGGCTGACACACCAACCCCTGCTGCCTTTGCCCCCCACCCACTCTCTAGAACTGGAGAACCACTACTCAAATCTTGTCCATGGAATTTACCCATAAAGGGTTTCCCCTCCTGGCCCTGAGTCAGAACCAAAATCACCTGCCATTAGGAGCTGCCTGACTTGTGAAGTACTGTTTGCTCAAATAAACTCTGCAGTAATTTAATGTGAAAAATAAAATAAAATAGATACAGTGTGACTCGGTTCGTGAACTTAATTATTTCCATGATTCTAGTTACAAACCAAACTGGATGAAAACCAAATCAAATTTTCCCATAAGAGTAACACTGAACCTAACTATTGAATTTGATTCAGTTCTCATTCAATTTAGTTTGGGATCAGAATCATGGAAAAAATTAAGTTCATGAATTGAGGTGCCACTGTATTGAGCATCTCCATTGGTTACTTTCTCATTACTGAGACAAAGTACCTGACACCTGCAATTTAAAAGAGGACAAGTTTATTTTGGTTCATAGTTTTGGCTTACTTTGGCTCACATTTGCAATCTATGATTGGCTGGCTCCAAAGTAAAAACATCGTGGTGGAAGGACGTAGAGAAGCAAAGTTGCTTAGTTCATAGCAGCCAGGAAGAAGAGCAGGGGAGCAGTGCCAGAGAGAAATGGGCAAGAGACCATATACAGAATAGCAATAGCAAATTCATAATTCCACCTAATAGAACTATCCCACACAAAAACGAAACACAATAATCCCTTCCCCAAAGTCTCAATGGTTCCAGAATTTTTCAAAAGTCCAAGTATCTTCTGAGACTCAAGACAAACTTTTAGATGTGAACTTCTGTAAAAGTCAAAAACATACTACCTGGGCCAGGGATTTAGCTCAGTGGCAACATGCCTACATTGCAAGCGCAAGGTCCTGAGTTTGATCTCTGGTACCAAATACATAAAACATACTACCTAATCCCAAGGTACAATCACATAGGGTAAACATTCCCTTTCCAAAATGGAGGAAGAGTGGATAAAAAAGAATCACACCTAAAGAATCACACCAAAGCAAGACCAAAATCCAGCAGGGCAAACATTAAGTCCATTAAGTCTAGCATTTGGGGCAACGATGGTAGTAGACACGACTTCCAAAGGGCTTGGGTGGCCCCATTCCTATAGCTTTGCTAGAACAGTCCATGTAGCCTCTTTCTTGGGCTGGCTCCACACATACCCTTCAGCTTCCCCAGCAAAACATTCCATGTTCCTGGGATCTCCAACTTCACAGGATCTTCACTTGTTCACACACCGCATTCTCAGGGTGTCTTTACCTGACCTTCCAGGTCTTCCTCTGAAATCTGGGTGGAAGCCTTCCTGATCCCACAACCCTTGTATTCTGAATGCCAGTACAACCAGAATCACATAGACAATGACAAGGTCTGCTGTCAGCAGGAGCAATAAACAGGCCCCCTTGGATCATGGCTATAGCAGCCTTTGAATACCTGGCTGGCTGAGCATGATGAAATGAATTTGAGGAAACCAACTCCATAGAAACCTTTCTTGAGTAGGAGGTCCTAGGAAATCTCTCCTCATATGAAAGGTTGAAAATCTGCACCCTTGAGTCTTACAATGGGTGGGGTCTTCGTGATTTCTGAGATGCAGTCAAGGCATCTTTCTCCTTATCTCTGTACAAAGTACTTGGATTATTTTTAATGGTCTAATGGCTTTAGCAACCCAATCTCTTTTGGTCCCAACTTTATACATGGTTCCTTTTGTGCCAAAATTTTAATTTTCAAAATATTTTTGCTCTTCCTTTGCCTTTATTCTTATTATAAATCTAACTATAAAAGCAGCTAAGAGTATCCAGCCATTGCCTGAATGTGGGGCTGTCTTGAAATTTCCTTCAGTATTAGTCTACTGATTAGTCTACTGCCCTTAATCTCAGTCCTCTGCAAAGTCTAAGGACACAGCCAAAATGTACCAAAAATTTTTGCCAGAGTGTAACACATATGGCCTCTAGTCCAAATGCCATTAGAGTCCTTGTTCCTACTTGAAATCTCCTGAGTCTGGCTTTTACTGTCTGCATTCCTATTAGCACTCTGGTCTTCCAAGCTCTGACCAGAACCATCAGTCTCTGCCTTCTGTATTCTAAGGCTTCTTCTCTAGTCCACATCTCCAAACCTTTCCAAACTCCAGCAACCTGTTCCAAAGGCTTCTAAACCAAAAAGCCAATCATAGAACAACCCTACTTTCTGGTACCAGTCAGTCAGTCTCCTGTCACTGCGACAATACCCAACACCAGCAACTTAAAGGAGGAGAGGTTTATTTTGGCTCCCCATTTCAGTCAATGATAGGCTGGTTCCAAGGCAGACTATCATACTGGAAGAGTATAAGGAGCAAAGTTGCTCAGTTCATGGTGGCTGGGAAACAGAGCAGGGTAACAGTGCCACAGAGGACTGGGACCTTAAGTACTATCCAAAGTCATGCCTCCATAACTCACCCAGACATACACAGAAGCATGCTTTACTAATGTGCTAGGCATCTCTTAATCCAATGAAATTGACAGTCAGTATTAACAGTCACAGTATCCAGGGGGAAATACTGAACAGGAAGTTTATTACCTAAATCTGAAATTCAGAGGAGATATTCTGGCTAGACACACATTTGGGAGTTGTGAGAATTTCAATCAGGCCTATCTCATAGAATGCCTGTGATGATGGTTTTCTTTTGTGTCTGCACTGCCCCATGTAGTAGCCATTTGGTAGTAGCCACTTGGCCAGATGTCTTGAAAGCCAGGCTGTCTGAGGAACTGAATTGTTAATTTTCGTTCATTTAAATAGATGTATGTTCTTAATGGCTACATACTGAACAAGTATATATATAGATAGAATTTAAATTAATGTGATTGGATGAGAATCCTAAATGGATGAGTATGAGTAGAGAAGATGCCTAAAGATTGGGTTAGAGTGTGGGTCAATAACATGGATTACTGATGGGGGCTCAAATCACAATCAACAACAGAACAGAAAAATAATTAGTGGTGTATTCAAATATAACTGTCACTCAGCAATTAATTTACTTTCTATATAATATACATATATGTGTATATTACATAAGTACGTATATACACACACACACACACACATATGAATAGGCCTCAAAAATATTAAATTAAAAAAAGTAACTCAGAGAAAAACATTTTTCATAAGATTAAAAGCAGACAATAGATTTCACATGTGATAAACCATAAAGAAAAATTAAGAAATTATCCAAATACACATACAGGATCTTTTCTGTTTGTTTGTTGAGACAGGGTCTCACTATGCAGACTGGCCTCGAACTCATGCCAAGCCTCCTGCCTTAGACTCCCAAATGCTGGGATTACAGGAATTGACACCACACCCAGTTCATATGGGATCTTATGTATTTCTCTGTCAAGATGTTTGACCAGGAAATGAATGCCCAAATACTGACAGCGTATAACACAACCAGTTAATAGCTCAGGCTCTCAAGCCATACAGACCTTGGTTAAATCTATGCTTTTTCAGTAAAGCGCTGTGTGGTTATTTTGGTTTCAATTTTCTGAATTTCTGTCTCAAAGAACCTCATCTTGAAGCTCTGGTTGGTCATCCTATACCCTGGACTTAATGAAAGTGAAGAGCAGACCACACAGAAATCTATGCCTAAAACACAAAGCACTTAGGTATATAAAACTGTTGAGACAAATGCTTCCAATAGAACTATAAATTCTGCAGGCTGGACACAATCAGAGCTAAGCCTCACCCATTACAAATGAATGTAGAACAAAAGAAATTATTCTGACTGACAAGAGGACTGAAGAAGGCAACCTGCCTATATTCACCATCCCTACTTCTTTCTCTGTGCCCAGGGATCTTTTTGCAAGTTGTAGAGGATTTTGCAGTGTCCTGGAAAATATGTAGAGGAAGAAAAAGTTCCAGACTCTTGATTTGCAATAGCCCCTCTGCTAGCATCACAGTCCAGGCAATAAAGGCTAAGTCTACATAGCCAGGTTTCTCAGATCTCCCCGCCTCCTTTCTCTTCCTCTCTTTGCCTCCTTCCTTCTTTCCCTTCCTCCCTCCCTCTCTCCTCCCTTACCTCCTACACAGAGGCACTAATTTTCTAAACTACCGTATTCATTAGATCACCCCAGCTGAAAACTCTTAATGACTTCCTATGCAATATTCACTATTATTCTACCTGTTTATTAATGGGGTGGGGGAACCAACTAAAATTTAAGGCCCAGACTAGCATTATACTATCCTTATAATATGGGACTAGGTCCTCCTAATTCACTCAGGGAAAATTCTCTAAAATTTCAACTAATGTCCTCACTATCCTCTCAACACAAATTACCTGCACACCTAGGATGGATTACACCCACACCTACCCACATTCCACCCCTTCTGGCATTCCTTTTAAAACCAGCCTAGACATGCTAATCTCTCTCTCCTCTCTCTCTCTCTCTCTCTCTCTGTCTCTCCCTCTCCCCCTCACTGTGTTGCTAAAGCACAAACTGTCCACTTTCTTAGCCTTGTCACATTCATATTTTTCGGCTGGCTATCCTAATGGTCGTGGCATTATTAAACTGCTCAACAAGTCAAAGTTTCTTGGGAGGCAGGCCGACCACGTACTTACACACAGCGTCTATCCCAGTCCCTGCATGTGTAACAGGTCCTACATATTACTGATTAAATCCAGGAGGAGCTCAAATAACGACCTAAGAAGGGCCAGACAATACTAGCTATCTCTATTTACAATAAAGGATATTTGGCGTTACTGCACCACTGAAAATGTCTAGTACAGACAGAGCAGTGCTGAAGTGGAAGCAGCGCGCCACCGGACGGCAAAAAGAACCAGCGTCCTCATCCTGGTTTTGACACAATCTGCCACTGTGAGGAAATCACACACTCCCTCAGGGCCTTAGTTGTCAAAGATGTGCAATAAGGGAGCTGCTGCGGAGGATCCCAAGGTATCTTTAGGATCCCCAATATCCTGCAACACTGTCTCCTCACCGCCACAGAGACAGGCAAACTTTTACAGTCCCCAACGCGGGCATCTCGCTGGTCCTGGAAACTCAGTGGCCTCAGGAAAAAGCTGAGAACGGGGTGAGAAGCGAGCCCCCCAGCTCAGCCGGTTCCTCCACCTGAGGGCGAGGGCGAGGGCGGCCGCCAGCCCAGAG
>NW_022900932.1:41797979-41802310 GCF_012274545.1 Fukomys damarensis
GCCGAGGGCACAAGCTCCCCTGTTCCCGACTCAGCCCCGCTGGCTGAGGACCGGGCTCCGCAGGTGCTGGGACGAAGTAGTCCGGAGCGGCGCCTAGCGTGCGACCCGCGGGCTCCCTCTACAGCGCGGAGGGAACATAGACCGCGGGAGTTCAGGCCACTGAAGTCTCCTGGGCTGGGGTCCAGGGGTAATCTTCCATCCTGGGGCACCTAGCAGTTATTTAAAGACGTAGGTGGACAAGGGACAGTCTCAGAAAAACAGGGCTTCTGTGGTCAAATCCAGAAAAAAACTACTACTCTATACCAGTCCTACTACTGTCCTTAGTCTACTTCAGTGATTAAAGACAGGACCTTTTTTTTTTTTTGCCGGGCGGCTTCATGGTGCTTTGCATCCACAAAAACCCACTATTTGTTATAGACTGAGAGTCTCCATTACCTTTTTACGGGGGTGGGTGGGAAAACTAGGGAAGAGTGCAGTTAGGAACGGTGATTCCCCCACCACTACCACTTAAGTACTTCTGGGTATCTGAAGTGACTAACCAAAAACTGGAACGAAACACAAGGATCTGAATCCTTTTATTGCTTCAAATGTGAATACAGTAGGAGCATACGTTAATCACGTTAGTACTTCATGAAATATGGAGACTTTTATTGGTGGTAACTGCAAGTTTTTAGAAGAAAAAAGTTGTTTTGATACTAGGAATTGAACTCGACTGTTACACTGAGCTATATCCCTAGCTGTTTGATTTTTTGCTTTGTTTTTGAGGTAGAGTCCTTCTAAGTCGCTGAGTTGCCCAGGCTCGGCTCAAACGTGTGATCCTCTTGCTTCAACCTCCCAGACTGCTGGCGTTACAAGCGTGCACCACCTCCCAGTGGTTTTAAAACCCACCCCAAATTGACCCAGTGCAGAGGAGCCAATTATCTTGGAGCTGCTACATTGAGAGTGTTACTGAAGACTGAATGCATTCATGCTTATTTAATGGAACCTATAAATAGGTTTGGCCTATAGTAAATTCAGTTTGTAGGTCCTGAAATACACAATTTGAGGTGCCTATTTCTGAAATAGAATGCATATTATGACTATAAAATGAACAATAAAACTAAAATTAATATTAATTAAATTAATATGTAGAAAGGGAAAGTAAATCACAGCAAATGACTCAAGACTTGGAGATGCAGAACTCTGTAGACTATTAGGAATGCTTACATAAAAATGTTTCTAAACCAGGCGTGGTGGCGCATGCCTGTAATCCCAGCACTCCGGAGGCTGAGGTGGGAGGATCCCTTAAATTCCAGACCAACCTGGGCTACACAGTGAGTTCCAGTTCAGTCTCAACTACATAGTGAGACCCTGTCTCAAAAAACCAAAAAAAAATTTTTTTTAATGCTTCTAAAATGTATGGGTGGCACACACCTGCAATCCCAGTATTTGAGAAGCTGAGGCAAAAGGATCCCATATGTGAGGCCAGCCTGAGCCAAATAGTGAGACCCTCCATTTAAAAAGTTTTTAAATCTTTCAGAAGGCTCAGTGTTAGAGCACTTGCCTTACAAGGGTTTGAGCCCCAACACTCAACTGGCTTTCCCTCTAGCATGCTCAGTCTGGGACCTATGCAAGGGAGTAGTCCTGCAGTTTAAACTTCTTTTTCTTTCTTTTCTTTCTTTGGTACCAGGGATCGAACTCAGGTCCTTGTGCTTGTGAGGCAGGTACCGGAACCACTGGGCTTAATCCCCTGCCCATAAACTTTTTTATCTTTCTACCTCTGGTGAGAATGGATGTGCTGGATAGGAAAGGATACTAAAATCTCAATAAAGAGGATGTAAACAGTAAGTAACAATTTTGAGGGTATACAGTATATCTGGCATTATACATAGATCCTTCATTAATCTTCACATCACCCAGGAAAGGACATTTCTTGCTTACCAGGCGCTAGAAAGCTGTGGCACACAGAGCTCAAGCAACTAGCCAACAATTGATCAGAAAGAGTAGAATTGTAAATGAAATCCAGGACTGATTCCAAAACCTCTGGCTCTTCCACTCATTTGTTGATGGGACAGATATTTACCTTCTAGGTGTCAAATATTAAAAGTGTGAGAATATAGTAATGGGGTAGACAGAAGTATTTGTCTTTGTGGTGCCTCTGACCATATAGGAAAGCAGAAAGTAACCGAGTAATAATATGGTGAGAGGGTCAGGGATTTAGCTCAGTGGCACCATGCCTGCCTTGCAAGCACAAGTTCCTGAGTTCCATCCCGGTAAAAAAAAAAAAAAAAGGAAAGAAAGAGTCCCTATATATATATATACACACATACATACATACATACATACATACATTCATACGTACACACACACACACATGGGAAAAACTGGAAATGGTTAGCAGGAGAAATGTAGTAGGGAACTATTTTTAAATGAGATGATCAGAAAAGTCCTCTCTGAAGAAGTGACATTTGAGCAGAGACCAGAATAATGATTTTTTTTTAAAAAAGTGGGCCATAGGAAGCTCTATGGTATATTTCCCGCCTTCACATACCAACTAGACCCTAGTTGAAATGGAGAAAACACTAATGCCCTGAAGTCGTTGCATGACCCCAATGGGAAAATTATATATATTCAAATACAAGTGTTCTGACATACTAGTCCCTTCCATTAGCCCAGTTCAAATATGGTTTGCCATAGAATTAAATCAAAAGTTCCTAATGAAATAGGGGAGGGGATAAATCCAGTGGTGATAGATTGGCAGATAAGCACTTATTTCTTAAATCAGAAAAATATCTTAGGTAGTTAGGTAGGTAGTTATTGTGGTACTAGAGTCAATCCCCAGCCTTTCATAGAGCTGTATCCCTAACCCTTTTCTTTTCTAACACAGGATCTCACTAAGTTGCTGAACTGTTTTGATCCTCATTGATCCTCAGCCTTCCAGAGTGATGGAACTACAGTCATGTGCCACCATTCTCAACTCAGAAAAACATCTTTTGAATTAACTTAACCTATTATCATGTTACACATTAAAAATAAAAATCTCAGGGCCAGGGATTTAGCTCAGTGGTACTGCCATCTGCCTTGCAAGGTCAAGGACCCAACAAAAAACACCAAAAGCAAAACAAAAAAATCTAGCATCAAAATATACAGAAAAAAATAAACTACCAGGTGCGGTGGCACACACCTATAATCCCAGCACTTTGATAGCTGAGGCAGGATGATGGCCACAGGTTTGAGGCCAGCCTGAACTACATAATGAGATCCTGTCTCAAAAAAAACAAAACTGGAATATTCATGGAATGCCACATAGTAAATGATAAAAAGAACAAACAAAAATTCAAAAAAGATAGTAAAGGAAGCCAGAGACAAAAGAATATATAGTATATATGTCTATTTATATGTAAGGTGAAATATAATTAAAATCAATCTCTGTGCCAAGTGTGGCTGGGCAACACCTATAATCCCAGCATTCTGGGAGCCTTGGGCAGAAGGATTGCAACTTTGAACCTAGTCTGGGCAACTGTGAATTAGTGAGACTCTCTCAAATAATAAGAAAAGGTCTATGGTTGTTCCATAGTACAAAGGCCCTGAGTTCAATTCCTAGCACCATAAATAACTAAAAATAAGAGTACCATTCTATAGTTCTAGAAGGCAAGTTAGTGGTTACTGACTCATGGTGACAGTCATGGAAAGGAAGAATAGGGTGAGACAGGTTGGAGGTCTGTTTTACATGGTGTGTACAGTATTTGAAAATTAATTGAGCTGTACATTTATAAATTGTTTATATTTTTTCTACCTGTAATACTTTAATAAAATCTCCAAAACTAGACAATCTTCTAAAATGTGTGTGTGAGAGAAACAGAGACTGAGATTAACTAAATGAAATTTTGGGGTTTTATTTGATTCTGACTTGAACAAACTCCTTGTGAAAAAAGAAACACAAGATGACCCAGAAAGTAGATAAAGATGACACTGATTGTGTAGGCATGTTAGAAGCTACAGCTTTTCTTTTTCTTTCTTTTGTTTTGTTTTATTTTGAGACAGGGTTTTGCTATGTAGTTCAGGGTGGCCTTGAACTCACTATGTAGCCTAGGCTGTCCTGGAACTCAGGGCAATCCTCCTGCCTCAGCCTCTCAAATGCTGGGATTACAGGTGTGTGCATCACCAGGCCCAGATTCCTGAATGTTTGTTATTTATTGATTGAAAATAAATCTTGCTAAATTGCCCAGGCTGGCCTCTAATTTGCAATCTTCCTGTCTCAGCCTCGCAAAGTTCTGGGATTACAAACTTGTGACATGACACTTGGCTCAAGGCTGAAGCTTTTTTAAAAAAGAGTTCTTTGATATATATAT
>NW_022900932.1:41802335-41803980 GCF_012274545.1 Fukomys damarensis
TATATATATGCTAAAATATTAGGAAATGAAATAATATCATGTCTAGTGTCTAGGATCTGGTTCAGCATAATTCAGTAGAGGATAAAGAGGTAGGAGAAAGTATGCATAAAATAGTCCTGGCAGCCAGACGTAGTGGTGCACATCTGTAATTCCAGGACTAAGAAGACTGAGGCAGGAGGATCATGTTTTCAAGGCCAACCAGGACTACACAGAAAGATACTGTCACAAAATTTCCAATACTGGCCAAGAACCGATCATTACTGAAGCAGGATAAAATATATTTATTATATCATTCTCTTTGGTATTGTACATTTGAACCTTCCCATAGTAAATGGTTTTAAATGTACAAAAACATTATACATAGTGGCACATGCCTGTAATTCTCAGCACAGGGGAGGATGAGGCAGGAGGACTGCCATGAGTTCAAGGCCAGCCTGGGCTACATAATGAATTCAAAGCCAGCCTAAATTACACAGCAAGACCCTGTCTCAAAACCAAAATAAAGTAAAATAAATGTACAACAGTCTAAGTCTATAGCAATAAGATATCTAAAATATCTAAAAGCAACATGAATTTTTAAAAATGTTTATAGATAAATGATTTATTATGAATCCTAAATGACTCATACTTGCTGAGTCTTCTTCATCTTTGTGTGTGTGTGTGTGTGTGTGTGTGTGTGTGTGTGTGTGTGGTACTGGGGAATGAATCCAGGACCTTCAAATTGAGCTACATCCCCAATCCTTTTTTTTTTTTAACTTTAACCGTGTCTTGCTAAGTCACTCAGGTACCCAGTTAGTCTCAAAGTTGTGATCTACCTGACTCAGCTTCCCAAATTGGAATCACAGGTATATGCCACCATGCCTGCCACTTGCTTAGTCTTTAAAGGTAAGTTTTAGTTACTTTATTGTCAGTACTTGAAGTATTAATATGAAAAATCAGTAATTCATATTTTCCACAGTTAAGACTACTCCTGATTCATCTGTCCAATAAATATTATGGGCCCTGGCCCTGCTTTCAATGTTGAAAACACATACCAGAAAAAAGAATAACCAAGTTTATATGAGAAATGTATAGTATATTGTGAGATAAACAAGGAAATTAATCGTACTTTTATGCTGTGATTAAAATATTAGGGTGAACAGGGTGGGTGTCTCCTATGTAACAGTTCTGGGACTTTGTTCTGGGACTGCTACTGCTCCTCAGGGTTGGAGGAGGGGTGACAAGGATCTCAGCCTGTGTATTAAGGGGGCTTACACCTGTCATGGCTGTCAACAAGGGGAGTGCACGTGGCATAGTTTAGGTGGCAGCTCAGCATAGGGGTCAGCGTTCGGGCTGCATACTCAGCTGTCAGTGGACAGCCAGCGTCTGTGACTCATCTCATATACTGACCGTCCACAAGGTCCCCTTCCTTTAGCCCTTTTGCTTCTCCACAGCTTCTTTCCCTCACATCTTTGCTTTCCTACACTCAGTGTCCAGGCCAAGTTTCTCACCTAATGGTCGGGAGCTGGGGAGGGATAGTCATTTGTCTTGTCTGGGGCTCCTTTCAGAGTTTTCCCTTAAAACTCTAGTTTAAAGTTAAAAACACTGATATGGACTTTTCTCTTCACATTCCTGCCACAAGAATGTCATTCCTGGGAGGCAAGGA
>NW_022900932.1:41804046-41808844 GCF_012274545.1 Fukomys damarensis
ATATATATATAGTGAATGTAATCATGATGAACTGCAAACATATACTTAAAAAAAAGACATAATTCCCCTATGATCTCTTGGAAAGTGTCCCAAGGTTGAATAAAGAAAGAAAGGGACTGAGAATACAATTGCCACCTCTTTTAGCTCATGGTAAAAGAAGCAAATTAAGTTTTGTTAATTTGGAAGGCTACTTCTGAAAGAATGACTGGGGAAGGTCTCTGAGCAGTACATTGTGGCTAGAAAGGTAAAAGGAAGCAATCAATGAGAGGTGAAAACTTCATACATGGGAAACATCATTTGGGATAGCAGACACTCTGGCATATTCCAGGGACTGACAGGAGGCTAGGAAATGAAATAGAAAACATCGTTCCCTTTCTCTCCAAAATTTTTGCTATGAAGCTTATACTCTTAGGAAACTAAAATCAGTTACCAAAATTTGGGTTTGGGGATACTCTATATATAAACATTTTGAACAGTTCTTTACAAGTTTATGAACTGTTCATGAATTGCACTTTTCCCTTAGTTTATAAGAACATTCAGACATAGGTATTATTGTTCTCTGTAGCATTCGTACCCACAGACATATGATAAGGAAACCTAACGCTAACGTAATGATGGCAAGTATGAAAACAGATGACTAAAGTCAAATAAGTTTTTCTCAACTGTTCACAAGAGTGTTGCTTAAGAGCATTAGAAAAATCACACAAGTACTGGGTGTGGAGGTGCGTGCTTATAATCCCAGCACTCAGGAGGTGGAGACAAGAGGATCACTGTGAGTTCGAGGCCAGCCAGGGCTATATAGTAAGTTCAAGAGCAGCCTGAACTATGTAGCAAGACTTGTCTCAAAAAACAAACCAACATACAAAGAAACATAATTAAGAATTTAAAAAATTTTATTATTATGTTTGCAGCACATGATTAAATTCATGTGGGTAGTCGGTACATGTACAGAACACATCTCAAAATTTTTAGCACCCCCATCTTTTTGTCCCTTTTGCAAAAGACATACCTCTATTTCCTGATATTTTTATTTTGCTCTTTGTTTATAGTTTGGGTTTCTCATATAAGAAAATCCATACAATATTTAATCTTGTCTGTCTGATTTATTTCACTTAGCATTATGGTCTCAAGGTGCATCCATTTTCCATGATTCAAGTGTAGCCTTCTTTATGGCAAAGGAGTAGTCCATTGTGTATAATCCCACATTTTCTTTCTTTATTTATCTGTTGATGAATATAGGACGTTTCCAATATTTAGCTATTATGAGTTGTGCAGGTATAAATGTAATATGCTGTCTAATTCTTTTGGGAAGATACCTAGAAGGGGAATAATTGGGCTAAATGGAATATCTAGTTTTAGTATTTAGAGGGGTCTCCATACTGATTTCTTTTTTTGTTTGTTTGCTTGATTTTTGAGACAGGGTCTCACTATGTATTTGAGACTGACCTGGAACTCACTATGTAGCCCAGGCTAGTCTCGAACTCACAGCGATCCTCCTGCCTCAGCCTCCCAAGTGCTGGGATTACAGGCGTGAGCCACCATGCCCAGCCTCCATACTGATTTCTGTAGTGGCTGGACCAGTATTCATTCCCACCAACAGTGTAGAAGAGTTCCTTTTTCCCTATATTTGATTACATGATGATTCCACTCTTTCTAGTATAAGATAGAAACTCAGTGTTGTTTTTTATTTGTTTGTTTGTTTCGATACTGAGGATCAAACTCAGGTCCTTGTGCTTGCAAGGTAGGCGTTCAAACCATTGAGCTAAATCCCCAGCCTCCCTCAGTGCTGATTTAATTTGCATTTCTCTAGCGGCCAGAGATGTTGAACATTTTTTCAAGTATTTATTGCCCATTTGCATTTCTTCAAGTAGTTTCTATTCATTTCAGTTGCCCATTTTTTGATTAGGTCTTTTATTTTGGAAGACTTTAATGTTTTTAGTTCTTTAAATTTTAAAAATTAGTCCTCTGTTTGAGGTATAGCTGGCAAATTTTTTTCTCATTCTGTAGGTTGTCCCTTCACTTCGTTGGCTATTTCCTTTGTTGTGCAGTAGCTTTTTAGTTTGATATGCTCCCATTTATTGACTCTTGAATGAAAATTTTTTAAGGTCATGGAAGAATGCTTAATTATGTTCATTTTTTTTCTTGAGACAGGGGGTCACTATGCCATTCAGGCTGGCCTTGAACTCCTTATGTAACACAGGCTGGCCTCAAACTCCCTATATAGTACAGGCTGGCCTTGAATTTGTAGCAATCCTCCTGCCTCAGCATCTCAAATATTGGGATTATAGCCATGTGCCACCACACCCTGCAATTATATTAATTAAGAATACAAAAATATATAATCAATTATGACATCAGTTATTTAAAATATAGACAATTGGAAAGAAATAGATTAAAATATTAGTAGCAACTGCTGGGCAGTAGAAATCTAAAATCTATATATTGGAGTTCCAGAAAGAATGAACAAAGAATATGAGTGAAATGTTCAATGAATAATTAAAAAAACATTTCCCAGAACTGAATGAAATAAACTGCCAAACTGATTCTCTGAGCACTTAGCACAATGGATGAAAATAAATGCACACCAAAGCTTATCACTGCAGAATTTCTAGTCCAGTTACCAAAATGAAATGTTATGCTGTGAACAGGTATAATAATCTAAATACAGATTCCTGGTTTATCTAAAAATTGTAATATTGGGTACACAAGGCAGAGAAAGTGGAGAAAATGGTAAACTTTAGAATTAAACCATCTACAATAAATAAATAAAACAATACTGTCTAAAAATGGCAACAGTAGCCAGGTGTGGTGGGGCACGCCTGTAATCCCAGCACTTGGGAGGCTGAGGCAGGAGGATTGCTGTGAGTTTGAGACCAGCCTGGGCTACACAGTGAGTTCCAGGTCAGTCTCAACTACACAGCAAGACCCTGTCTCAAAAAAACAAAACAAACAAATAAAAATGGCAACAGTATACACAAATTCCTTGCAAAAATAGAAATGTGCCAATGCTAGATTAAAAAAATAACTAAAAGTTGAAAGTGGTTGCTTCTTGGATAGAGATCTGGAGGAACTGGGGCATGATAAAGCAGATAATTTTTTGTTGTTCTTACAAGACTTTTAGAACTACTGTATTTACCTTAAAAATACTGTCATGTTTTACTACAAGAAAATCAATTTAAAATAACTTATATATGAACTATGTACACTCTTGAAAGAGAAATGCTAGACCAAAATCATCTGCAGTAATGCTGTGTTAGTAGAATTCAGATAAGTCACACTTACTGTAAGTGGACTGGGTGTGGTGGCATGGCCTGTAATCCCAGAACTCAGGAGGCTGAGGCAGGAGGATCACCAGGAGTTTGAAGCCAACCTAAGCTACATGGTGAGTTAAGGCCAGCCTGAACTACATAGTGAGATCTTGTCTCAAAACAAAAACATACAAAACAACAACGAAAAAACCCCAAGAAATTTCTAATTGTGGGCAGACTTTAAGGAAAGGTGTTCTTGCTAGTCTTAGAAATGTCATTAGTTTGGCTTCTAAAAGGTCAGTATAAAATAACATCTCAGAAATAATAACTTGCTTCGTGTTGCAAACTTTTAAAGTCCCTAAGACCATGGCCATCTCCATTAGATTTAGTCTTAGGCCCATGCAATAATGCAGCCCATGTTTTCAGAACCTTGCAGACACAAATAACTCAATGAGGGTTTGATATTGGGTGAAAAGGCCAGATGTGGTGGCCCACACTGGTAATCCCAGCACCCTGAAAAGCTGAGGCAGGGCGATTACACGTTTGAATCCTGCCTGGGCACTTCAGGGACCTAGCGAGACCCCTGGGGGATTTGCTCAGTGCAGAGGGGTTCAATATTCCTGGGGAGGTGGCAAGGTGAGTATGGGGGGGCAGCTGAAGTGTATAACTGCTTTTTAAAAAATATTTTCCTTGCTGAGTGGACTGTAGTAGAAAATGAGAAAAGAGTAGTGTCGCGAGCCGCGACGTCAGGATCCTGCCAGCAGGTCCTAAACCTGAAAGGATGAGGACAGAGAGACGGGAGGCACCTTTCTTCAGTTGCTTGCTTTATTACTGAACCTCTTCCTTTTATACTCTCCAGCATGGGAGCGAGGGCTGCACGGAAGCGAGGGAGCGAGGGCACCGCCCACACATTCCAGAGGGAAACAATAACGACCATTATGGGTTACATCTGCTACTAGCTGAACTCGCCCGTGGCTATGGGCGAGAGCACCTCCGTGCCTGTGTCAAGGCTCACCATAATGGCTCGCCATAATTCCCCCATCTTTCTTTGATAGCATGAAGAATGCTATCAACTCATCAGCCAAGGAACCTCTGTCTTAGGCGGCAGAAGTCTTCCATCTCCTTACCCGTCATCAGTCGCAGGGCTCATGTCCCAATACGACCTGTCTTAGGTTGGTAGACAGAAGCTTCCGTCCTTACCCGTCACTGAGTATCCCAAGGCGGGGGATCTAAGCATGCCAAGCCTGAGCCAAGTAAATGGCTACACACGTTGTATCATCATCCAAAGAAGCTTGTACAGCCATGGCTGAACGCTCTTAAACTGGGAACGCTTCCAGCATTGATATGAGCAGTAACCCAAAATACACAAACCAATCATAATAGCAATAACAATAAGCCATATAACAATCCAAAAAGGTGAAAACATCTTTTTCAAATTTTCCCAAACTTCTGTAGCAAAATCTAAATCAAGCCGGATAGAATTGGCATGAACACCAGACAAGACCTCAATGTCCAATGACAACTGATTAGTTGTAGTTAGAAATGTCCGA
>NW_022900932.1:41811324-41871377 GCF_012274545.1 Fukomys damarensis
TTTTTTTTTCTTCCCTAATGGATCTGACACTCTCTACCTTCTCTCACTTTTTTCTCTTTCTCTTTTTTTTTTTTTTATTTTTTATTTTATTTTATTTTTACTTTCTTTTTACCTTCCTCCGGAGCACCGTCGCTACCTTCGACCTGGGTCCGGAGTTCATGAAGTGAACGGTAGACTTACTGCGTGGATCAGGCGCAGGTCAGTCCTCTCTGTGTTCGGGCGCCACTTGTCGCGAGCCGCGACGTCAGGATCCTGCCAGCAGGTCCTAAACCTGAAAGGATGAGGACAGAGAGACGGGAGGCACCTTTCTTCTTCAGTTGGTTGCTTTATTACTGAACCTCTTTTTTATACTCTCCTGGGTCCGGGATTGCATATCCTCATTCTTTCAGGTCCCTGTTCGGGCGCCACTTGTCGCGAGAGGCGAAGTCAGGATCCTGCCAGCAGGTCCTAAACCTGAAAGGATGAGGACAGAGAGACGGGAGGCACCTTTCTTCTTCAGTTGCTTGCTTTATTACTGAACCTCTTCCTTTTATACTCTCCAGCTGCATGGGAGCGAGGGCTGCACGGAAGCGAGGGAGCGAGGGAGCGAGGGCTGCACGGGAGCGAGGGAGCGAGGGAGCGAGGGAGCGAGGGCACCGCCCACACATTCCAGAGGGAAACAATAACGACCATTATGGGTTACATCTGCTACTAGCTGAACTCGCCCGTGGCTATGGGCGAGAGCACCTCCGTGCCTGTGTCAAGGCTCACCATAATGGCTCGCCATAGAGTAGAAGGAAAACTTAAGAAAATTAATGCCCTCTATTTTTTCAGGAAAATTAAAAACGTTGACTAAGGCGGCAGAGGCGATAAAACAAACACTCCCTGGACGCGGAGGAGCTAAAGGTTCCGGTTAGCACCAACCGTCCATACGAGAAAGATCGGGGTGCAGTTAAGGAAATAGAGTTTCCTTTGGGTTGATTTGATGGCGGGGGGGGGGTTACCGGGGATCGAATTCGGGTCCCTGCACTTGCAAGGCAGGCAGCGGAACCACTGAGCTAAATCCCCGGCCCCTAAGAGTTCATTTGGGATAGGTCCATTTTAAAGCTACCAATGAGCCACCTAAGGCAAGTCCTCAGTAGACAGATGTGCAGAACGGATATGACCAGCGGTCTGAGCTGTAGATGTTTTTATGTGCAGGCACACCAAGAGTACAAGGAAGCTTTCTATTGCATTGGACTGTTACATAAGAGGCTAAATTGACTTCTAGGGTCCTGTTGGCTGTGTGGTCCGGAAGCGCAGCTCAAGAACCAGTTCGAGGCGTAGGAGTCTTCCGTAGCGTTTCCCGGACACAAAGCACCCTCTTTAAACGGCCTAATCTACCTTTCTACACTTTTACGGAGAGCCGGAAGCCAAGGCCAGTACGCAGCGAGCGCGGCATGCTGGGAGTTGTAGGCCGCGCCTTCGCGTACGCGTAATTTCAGCCAGGGCGGCGTCAGACCCGCGGAGCACTGGCTCTAAAGTCGCAGGTCCTTACTTTGTCTCTTGGAACGATTTAGCGATGATTTCTAATCAAGGGATAAATTCATAGCCCTCCATGTGATTGACACTTATTGTCTACTACACGTTGTACCCTTAACTCTTCCTAATTATTCTTTAGGACTATTGTGGACGCTGCTCGCCGTTGACCTCTCTTCTGTGCTTCCACACAACTCACAATTTTAATAATTACAACCACAGTCAGCCTTTCCTGAGCGCTCACTGTATGTGCGGATATAATCTACTCACCCGTACAAGCTCATCAGTTCTGTGGGACGGTTCCTATTATTTCCCTTTTCAGATAAGGGCAGTTTGAACAAGGCCACACTGAAGGACCATAGAGCGAGCACTCCTACAACTACCCTTCTACGCTAGGAGCTCTGGGGCTGGGGACCCCGCCGGCTTCTCATTTTCCCGTGAGCCCACAGCGCAACACAGTCTCCAGTGACAACACCACTTCCCATGGTACCTTGCGCAACCGCGCTGCTATTGGCTTGGCAACTCTGCGGCTTTTACAAATTGAGGCGCGGAGTCGTTGGTCAGGTCCGGGGCGGGGAAGTGAATGGAGACTCGGTTGTCTGGCTGTTGGGAGACTTGCTCCACCGCCTGTTAAGAGTTTCGGGTGGACCCGGGGACGCCTAGCTTCTCGTGTGGATTTTCCTCGCCCAGCCAACACCGGGGCGGAGGAGTCAGGCACCCAAGCCCGCGTTCGTAGCGGAGCCCTCCTCGCCCCGCGCCGTCCAACTCTGCAGGCAGGCCTTGATTTTTTGGCTGGGACAGTCATGGCGTCCCAGCCGAATTCCTCTGCGAAGAAGAAAGAGGATAAGGGAAAGAACATCCAGGTTGTGCTGAGGTGCAGGTAGGGAGAACCTGGCAGTGTTCGGAGCGCCGGGGCTTTGTGTATCCATTACCCCAATTAATAAATGAATGGATGGCTATTTCTAGAGCCTCCTATAGATTCCTTCACTTTACTCTTCCTTCCCACTTGGATAACTATTATCTTGTAAGACATGCCTTAGATTTCTTTGACTTCATTAACAATGGAAATTGCTTAGGTTATGTCTAATATATGTACAGTGATTTTGGTATAAAGTGGTTTATTTGTCTTGTACCTTTTATGGGGACTTTTCAGATAGCCTTCCTGGTGCAAGCCAGAATTTCCTTCACTTTTAAGGGCTGTGTAATATATCCTTGTGTGCATATACTGTAGGAACCAGCCTACAAGCTCAAACCTGACCAAGGAGTGACGACAATGAAAAATAAACAGACACAGAAACAGGTTAAAATCTGGAAGGCCATGGGGCTCATGTCTCCTTTGGACATAGACCCCCCGAGTGACTGGTGCACCTTGGTTTTATTCACTCTGAAGCAGGCACAAGTAATTAGAGTTACACAGGATTCATCTGTCTTCCTCCCTCCGTGGTACTTGTCTGGGTGAACAACAGGATCTCAGGTGTTTTTACTCTTCCCTGTAGCATGTTGGCATCCTTGCAGGCCCTCTTCTAGTGCTTACGGAGAAGGCCAATCCCTCATTCTTCTTCCCATCTGGTCTTCCGCAATATACCGTGTTTCGTTCACTTGTATTTCGATGGACACTTGGGTTGCTCCCACATATTGGAGTTTGTGAATAATGCTGTTAGACATGAGTATGTAAATATCTCTTTGAACTCTGTTTTACATTTTTTTGGTTTAGCCAGAAATAGAATTGTTAGATCATATAATAATTCTTAAATTTTTTGTGGAAGTAAAATCCTATTTTCCATAGTGGCTCTATCATTTTACATTTCTGCCACCAGTGCAGAAGCGTCACAGTTTCACCATAGCTTCACCAATGCTTATTCTTGTATGTTTTCTTCAGGGTAGCCATGTTAGTAGTAGATGTAAAGTATTATTTCATTATAGTTTTGATTTGCATTTCCCACCTTTTCATGTGCTTATCACCCTTTTCTATATCTCCTTTGAGAAAACATCTATTTAAGTCCTTGGCTCATTTTAAAATTGGACACAACCAACCCTTATAAAATTTAAAATTTTAGGGGTTCTTTATATATTCTGGATATTAATCCCTTTTCAAATATATGATCTGTACAATCTTTATCCCATTCTGTGGATTGTCTTTATATTCTGTTGATACTGGTCCCCCATAGTGGGGATGAAACCAAAGGCCTTCATGTTAAGCTACATTCCCCAGCTCAGATTTTAAAAAACATCTTTCAAATGTTTTTATTATGCTCAAAATCTTTTTGGCTTTTAAACTGTAAAATTTTCCCTCATTTAAGACCAGGTGCAGTTACCACGACTAGGTCATTAAATGAATTGGTCACAAATGAGGAATGGTACGTTACAATATTCAGAACAAAGAAACGGTAAAAGGAAACTCCACCTTGATGACTTTGCTTTTATTTAAGTTATTACATAACTTTTACATGCAGTTTTGTAATTTATAACACAACCTAAAATTATTGTACTGTATAATGCAACCAACAAAAATTACAGTACTGTATTAACAAGGTATACTGTACTGAAAAAAGAGATTGAGGCTCTATAAACAATATATACAGAATTGTACAGAATAAAAAGAAAGGTCATAATTCCAAACATTTGTCAAACAGGTCCTTCAACAAAGAATATCTGTACATCTTTGTGGTACATAATGTTTAGATTTATTATTAAACTTTCTTTTAAAAGTACAAAATTTATTGGGAAATAGGAGTAGCTCCTGAGAGACAGGAGAGGTCCTGAATAGGTTGCTGAGTGTTTATATTATATATATGTCAATAACACATCTTAATTTCTTTTTTCGTCCCATTTCCTTCCCCTCCATCTCTTGATCTTTCCATTTGAGAAAGATCTCTTGGCTCATCTTTTTTTTTTTTTTTTTTTTTTTTTTTTTTTTTTTTTAATTTTGAGACAGGGTCTAAGTTGACTAGGCAACTTGCAATTCTCAGTCTCCAGAGTGCTGGAATTAAAGTCAGATGCCACCATGCCCTGCTGGTGGGGGTAGGGTCGAACTCAAGACCTTGAGAGGCAGGCGCTAAATCCCCAACCTGATAATGTCTTTTGATGAACTTATTTAAACATTTTTATGAAGTCCAACTTGTCTATTTTTGTTGTTGCTTGTGCTTTCGGTGTGACATCCAAATCATTGCTAAGTCAAGCCCTAATCCTTTCATCTAAGAGTTTGTAGTTTTTGGTGTAAGATTTGTCTTCAGCCCATTTTAAGTTAATTTTTGTATACAATGTTATATAAGAGTCCAGCTTAATTTTTTTTTTTTTTAATTTTTGAGACAGTGTTGCCATGTAGTTCAGGCTGGTCTTGACCTTACTATATATATATATATGAGGCTGGTCTCGGCTATCCTCCTGCCTCAGCCTCCCAAGTGCTGAGATTTATAGGCTTGCACCACCATGCCTCAGCTTCACTCTTTTGCATGTGTATGTCCAGTTTTCCCAGTACTGTTTGTTGAATGGTCTTGGTGCCCTTGTCAAAACTAGTTTGCATGTATAGGAAAGAATTTCTTTGTGGGTTGGCTTCCCTTTGTTTGTATTTCTGTTTTTATGCTAGTACCACACTGTTTTGACTACTGTACCTTTATGGTAAATGCTGAAATCTGGAAGTGTGCATCCTGCAGGGCCTTCACACTGAGTTACATCCCCAGCATTTTATTTTTTATTTTGAGATGGGGTCTTGCTAAATCTCTAAGTTATCCATGCTGGGCTCAGACTTGTGATTCTCCTTCCTTGGCCTCCCGGAGTGCTGGAATTGCACATTGTTTTTGTTGTTGTTTTGTTTTGGTTTTTTTGATACTGCAGATTAACCAAGGGGCACTGTATCACTGAACTACATCTTCAGCCCTTTGTATTTCTGAGATGGTCTGAAATGATTCAGGTCAGCCTACTAAGTAGGTGAGATTTCTACTATGTGCCACTGTACAGAGCTGTCTCCTCTCATTTTTGATTTTTGTTGTTTTATTTTGTTTTGCCTTGCCATGCTGGGGATGGAACCCGGGGCGTTGGGCATGAAAAGCCTGAACTCTACCACTGAACCACCCCGCTAAGACCTTACTTGTAAGGACTTGTAGGTGTAAGTTTCCCTCTTAGCCATGTTTTTGCTTCATGCTAGCAGTTTTGGTTGTGTTTTTTTTGGAGGGTGGGGGTGTGTGTTTTGAGATAAGATCTTGCTACCTAGTTCAGGCTAGCCTTGAACTCAACTACGCAGCCTAGACTGGCCTCAAACTTGTGATTCTCCTGCCTCAGCCTCCTGTGTGTGGGATTACACCACCATCCCTGGCATAATTTAAATTCTTTTAACATTTTCTCTAGGCAGAATTGTAATGTACACATCTTTGACAATTTAAAAAAATTTATGGGAACTGAGACCCTTAATTGTATTCTGCTTTAACACTATCATTTAGTATCCATTTAATTCCAGTCAACAACAGTATAGTCACAATTTCCCATTCAGATTTGTCTTGACTAATATAGTTAATGAAAATGTCATTGGTAACCTGCTAAGAGTTCTTCAATAACTTTGTGCATTTCTTTTTATAGGCCATTTAATTTAGCCGAGCGGAAAGCTAATGCCCATTCAGTAGTAGAATGTGATCAAACACGGAAAGAAGTTAATGTACGAACTGGAGGACTGGCCGATAAGAGCTCAAGGAAAACGTATACTTTTGATATGGTACTTAACTTCTTAAAAGAATGCTTCTACTTATCTATTACACTAAAGTAATCCTAACATACATACTGCCCCTGGAATATGGTGTATCATTGTGAATTTCAGTTGACTCTGCGTTCTCAGATGGTTTCTAGTGGGCTGAATTACTTGATATACTACAAGCAAATTATTAAAATGAATAATTTTTGTTTTTTTAAGATGTGACTTTTTTTTTAATAGGTTTTTGGAGCATCCACCAAACAAATTGATGTTTACCGAAGTGTTGTTTGTCCAATTCTAGATGAAGTTATTATGGGCTACAATTGTACTATCTTTGCGTAAGCAGAACATTATTTTTCAAGTTGATAAAAAGTTTAGATGTGCATGTTTCATTTTGTTTTGTTTTGTTTTTTGTTTTTGTGTTTTGGTACCGGGGATCAAACTCAGGACTTTGTGCTTTTGAGGCAGGCACAGCACCACTGAGCTAAATCCCTGGCCTATGTATGTTTAATTTTGATGTAACACTTTCTTAAATCCTGACAGATATGGCCAAACCGGCACTGGAAAAACCTTTACAATGGAAGGTGAAAGGTCACCTAATGAAGAATATACCTGGGAGGAGGTATTGTTTGTAACATAATTTTATCTTTAATGTGGCAGAAATCTAGCTGAGTAAGACATGTTCTGGGCCTCTGTCTAGAAATACAGAATATCAGAGTACCTATGTCAAACATAAACTACTATAGTAAAATTAAAGCACATAGGATGGGTGTGGTGGTGGTGCATGCCTGCAGTCCCAACACGCAGGAGGCTGAGGCAGAAGGATCTTGAGTTTGAGGCCAGCATGGGCTATATATATAGCAAGTTCAAATATAACCTAGACTATATAGAGAGACGTTTTTTTCAAAAGAAAGAAATACACACACACATATAGAACTGCTAGTTGAGAAACACATAGTTTCTTTGGGAAAAAGAAGATCAACACATGGGACACAGTTGAGGTGATTAAAAAAAAAAAGTCTCTCTGGGACAGAATTATTGGAGCAGAATGCAGTGCTCCCCAATTATTTATGTGGTCTAAGACTTCCAGTGGCTGGCTGCCTAAAACAGTAGATAGTGCAATCCCTATATATTTTGTGGTTTTTTTCTGTGTGTGTGTGTGCGTATATATATATATATATATACGCACACACACACACATACACACATATATTTACAATGATGAAGCTAACTTATAAATTAGGCACACTAAGAAATTAACAGCGGAGATGAATAATTAAGTACAATTATAGCAGTGTAGTATAATAAAAGTTATATGAATATACTCACAAAATATCTTAAGTGAATAATGGTTACTTGAACACTAGCATTCTGATACCAGAAGAGTTGATCTTATAACCAGTAGGACTACCAAGTGACTAACAGCAGGTAGCACATAGTGTAGATATGCTGGACAAGGGGTGATGTCATGTCCCTAGATGGATGATGCAAGATTCCATCGTGAATGCTATACAGAAAGATATATAATCAGCTGAGCTCTGTAGCACATCCCTGTCCTACCAGCTATTCAGGAGGCAGACTGAGGGAGGAGGATCTCAAATTTGAGGCCAGTTTAAGCAACTTAGCAAGACTATGTCTCAAAATAAAATTTTAAAAAGGATTGGAGATGTAGCTCACTAGTGCAAAGCTTGCCTAGTTTTTGCAAAACTGTTTTCATCTACAGTACCACACACACACACACACACACACACACACACACACACCCCAATCCTGACAGGTGCAGGATTAAAACTTAGTAATTGTTGATTTATGGAACTTTCCATGGAATATTGTTAGACTATATAGTTAACTGTGAGTAACTGAAAATGCAGAATGCAAAACTATGTATAAGGAGTGATATTATTGAAAAGTAGTAGTACATGTATAGCTCCAAGGGAAGGGCTTTGTAGTGATGGAATAAAAGCACAGCAAGTGATAGTATGGTATTTTATTGATAACCTCAAGAGTTCAAGAAAGTAAGACCAGCCGGGCGTGGTGGCTCATGCCTGAAATCCCAGCACTGGGGAGGCTGAGGCAGGAGGATTATTGTGAGTTCAAGACCAGCCTGGACTGCATAGTGAATTCCAGGTCAGTCTCAGCTACATAGTGAGACACTGTCTCAAAAAAACCAACAAAAACAAAAACAAAACAAACCCAAGTAAATTAAGACCATTGTATTGAATGTTGTAGAAAGCTTATAGTACATTTCACAAAGATTTTCATCAAGTGTGTTTAAGTGAGCTAATTAACTTTATCTTCAAATTTTTAACATTTAGATAAGTTCTAGTGGTTATGGAGTTCAGTCATTAACTTATATTACATTTGGTGAATAAAGTTATGAAGCTACAACCATAGGAAATAAGAAATTAGTTTATAATTTCAAAAATTCAAGACTTTTAACAATTTTATTATGGACACATATTTGAGAAACATCCTTGTTTTATGTCAGAATTAGAAAACACACTCAATGGGCCATTTAAAAAATTTAAATGATGGTATTATTTGCTTATGAAGAAAGTTGGATAGGATTATTTAACTTGGCTTTGTAAGTATCTTGGTTCTTTCAAGTTTGTTCCCAGCCTTGGCAACTTAGAGAGATCCTGTCTCAGAATTAAAATTTTTTTAAAGAAGGAAAGAGCTGAGGATATAGTCTAGTGTGAAGGTCCTGGCTTCAGCTGCCAGTACCACAATTTACAAAAAAAAAGTTATATAAAGTAGCTTGGTTCAGTTGGTATCTGTGCAATTCTCAGGTAGGATGATGATTGACAGATAAGAAAGAGAAGGTTTGAAGAATACTGTTGAAGAGATTATTGTGTTTTTTTGTTTGTTTTGAAGCAAAACCTTTTATTGGTACATTTTAGATGTACATAATGATCACATTCATAGGGAATTTGTACCTGTACATGATGCATCTTGATTCTTCCCCTCCTTATTTGCAAAAGGTTTGTTTCCATTTTTCCTTCTATTCTTTTTTTTGTCTCCCTTGTCCCTTCCTTTATTTTCTGTTTTGACATTTTATTCTATTTCATTTTAAGATAGAGTCTTGCTAAGTTACCCAGGTTGGCCTAAAATTTGCAATCCTCCTGCTTCAGCTTCCTGAGGAGCTGCGGCCATAATCATCTACCACTGTTTCTGGCTTTTGCCACTTTTCTTTGAAAAAAGAAAAAAACAGTGATCTTTTGAGAAAATTCCTATAACTATTCTTTTTCTTTCATAAATTTTATTCTGTATAGTTAAGTTGTACATGTTTTGAGATGCAGATAGTAAAATGATTACAATAGTCAAATTAACATATTCATAATTTCACTTACTCATTTTGTCCATGTGTGAGTATGATAAAAAAAACTAAAATCTTTTCTTTTAGCAAAAGATTATTGTGTTTTTGAGTTGCTTTGGCATACAGTTGTCCCTTGGTATCCATGGGGCTTTATACCAGGGTAACTGCCCCTTTTCCCCTGCCCACACCAAAACCCCACAATGCTCAAATCTCTTAAATGGCATTGTATTTGCATAAAATCTTTGTCCACACTCCTGTACACCAAAATCATCTCTAGATTACCTAGTACCATGCAAATACTACATAAACAGCTCTTATACTGTATTGTTTAGGACATAGTGATAAGAAAAACTCTACATATTCAGTACATGTGCAGCATTTTTTTTCAAGTATTTTTTCTATACATGATTGGTAGAATGCAGAGCCAGCAGATCTGGGGAGTTGACTGTACTTAGGTTTAAACATTTTAACAGAGGACCTTATATGTGTTTTATCTGCTACCATAAATGGTACTTTTTCTTTATGTTTATCCTTATTTAATACTATAATTTCAGGATCCTTTGGCTGGTATAATTCCACGTACACTTCATCAAATTTTTGAGAAGCTTACTGATAATGGTACTGAATTTTCAGTCAAAGTGTCCCTGTTGGAAATCTATAATGAAGAACTTTTTGATCTTCTTAGTCCTTCTTCTGATGTTTCTGAGAGACTACAGATGTTTGATGATCCCCGTAACAAGGTAACTCCATCTTATAAAATGGAATGTTTCCAAATTTTAATGAGTGAGACTAAGAAGTCAGTGTAGTTTCGCTTTTTTTTAACCAATTTAATGGAATATTCTTTTGTTCTTTGGTCAGAGAGGAGTGATAATTAAAGGTTTAGAAGAAATTACAGTGCACAACAAGGATGAAGTCTATCAGATTTTGGAGAAGGGAGCAGCGAAAAGGACAACTGCAGCAACTTTGATGAATGCATACTCCAGGTCAGAAGGCCGTGTCACATTTCCTTTTTTTAAGGCAGGATCTCATGTAGTTCAGGTTGGCCTAGAACTCACAATGTAGCCCAGGCTAACTTCAAACTTGCCATCATCTTCCTGCCTCAGCTTCTCAAGTGCTGAGATTGTAGGCATGTGTCACTATTTCTGGCTTATTTTTTTATTTCAAAATAGGATTTTGCTAAGTCAGTAAGTTGCCCAGACAAGGTTTCAACTTCTGATCCTCCTACCTCAGCCTCCCAGAGTGCTGTGATTACAGGTTTGCACTGCCACACATGGCTGAAATCTTTATTTAAAGATAACTTTACTTTAAAAATGTTCAGAGACATGTGGTTACTAAAACTGGCTTTTTGTGGGGAGAAAGGAACAAATTTATTTTCTCTAAAATTTAAAATTTCTACTCTATAAATTTTTATGACTTAGGAACTCCTTTTTTTTTTTTTTAAATCATAGACTTGGCTAAAGATCACTTTTTATGAATGTGTGTCATAAAGGAAGGAAAAATTAATTCATTTTTCCCAAATTATCTTGGACTTCTATGCTTAATTGCATTAATCCTATAAACCTGGATTAGCAATTAGTGGGTAGTGATAGAAAAATGAGATGAATATTATAACTCAGACTTACAGTTTCGTTTATGCCAATCCTTGTACTTTCTCCGTTCCTGTAACTTAAAAAGTTAAAGAACTTAAAAATAACTTGTATAATAATCATATTTTGGTGGGTGTGGTGGTGCATAACTAATCCCAGCTATGCTGGTGTCTGAGGCAGGAAAACTGAAATTCTAGGCCACAGTGGGCAAACTAGTGAGTCCCTGTCTCAAAATCAGAAAAAGGCCTAAGGGCTCCATTCAAGGCCCTTGGTTCATTTACCAGTACTGCTAAAAAAGAAAAGAAAAGGGAAAAAAGCTACTTAAAACATTTTAGATAACATAGAAAGTACAAAGAAAAAAATTTAAGTTACCATATTCTCCGCCAACTGTCAGTGACAGTAACAATCATAATAATATTTACCAAAGGCCATTGCTACAAAAAGATGTCTTTGGGCATCTATTTAAGATAAAGTAAAATCTGAATGTCAGTATTTAGCATAAGTTATACTTTTGAACACGTTGTTTGTTTTGAGACAGGGTCTCACTATGAAGTTGAGACTGACCTGGAACTCACTATGTAGCCCAGGCTGGTCTCGAACTCTCAGCGATCCTCCTGCCACCAGTTGATACCGAGGAGGGTCATAATCTGATGGCTTGCTGAGTATTATTTGAATTTATGGTAATAACATATTACAGGTGGCTCTTATGAACAGGGAAACTGATTCGGAGCCTTCAACTGTGAAACACCAGGCAACTGTCCTGACCATGCCCCATATCCAGCTTTCAGAGGTGCCTGAAAATTCTAGATCTAAGTCGTAGCATATTTCCAAGTAGTTTATTGGAGCGTCCCCTGCAGGCAGCATGTGCAAGACAGCAAAAACCTAAGCATTGTTCTTTCACCTCCTGTCCTGCAAAATATTATTGAAGCTGGGTTTGGTGGCACACTTGTGTAATCCTAGCACTCGGGAGGCTAAGGCAGAAGGACCACCACTAGTTTAAGGCCAGCCTGAACTACAAAGTGAGATTCTGTCTCAAAAAAAAAAATCTTACTGATATCTCCTATTTAATAATATATTTGTCTAGCCTTGTGGATTTAGATCTTTCTTTATTGTTTTTAGTATTTTATAGGAAGCAAACAATGTTTTACATTACAATGAATGGACAATTTTACCTTGTTTTTTAGTCGCTCCCACTCAGTTTTTTCTGTTACAATACACATGAAAGAAACTACAATTGATGGAGAAGAACTTGTTAAAATTGGAAAGTTGAATTTGGTAAGTAAGCCTTTGCCTTAATATCACTGTTTAATTCTTGTCGACTTCATAGAGCAGCTTGCAGTTTTGTACTTAACAGATGATGTGTTATAGTCATTTGGTTGCTGACTTCATAGTGGGAGAAGAAATTTGTTATAGAAAAATAATTTTGCTGTATATTTAGCACCTCATATATAAGATTAAAATCTTTGAACCCAAATCAGTAGATTGACTTTTTATTTTTAAAATTCAAGGTTGATCTTGCAGGAAGTGAAAATATTGGTCGTTCTGGAGCTGTTGACAAAAGAGCTCGGGAAGCTGGAAATATCAATCAATCCCTGTTGACTTTGGGAAGGGTGATTACAGCTCTTGTAGAAAAAACACCTCATGTTCCTTACCGAGAATCTAAATTAACCAGAATCCTCCAAGATTCTCTCGGGGGCCGCACAAGAACATCTATAATTGCAACAATTTCTCCTTCATCTCTCAATCTTGAGGTAAGCCCTTTGAAAGGAAACTGCAAGTATAGGAAGTATAAGTCTTATTTAGCTATCCTATAGTTTATTTTTAAAATTTTATCCCATTTCGCCCCCCTTCCAGCCTCCTCCCCTCTCTGTACAAAAGCTTTGTTTCCAGTTTTTCCTTTAGCTATCATATATTTTAAAAGTTTATTTACTGACTTCATTTTATACTGTAGTGTAAAAAAATCTGGACATTGCATATGGACATATCTTTGAGGATAACACTATAAAAACAGTTCAGTTTAAGTCGGGCATGGTGGCATACGCCTTTAATCCCAGCACTTGGAAAGCTGAGGCAGGAGGATAGCTGTGAGTTCGAGACCAGCCTGGGCTACATAGTGAGTTCCAGGTCAGTCTCAAATACATAGTGAGACCCTGTCTCAAAACCCGCCCCCTCCAAAAAAAACCAGTTCAATTTATAATTATTTAATGTCTTGTACGCCATCTTCAAAGAAAATTACTTTGGATCATTAGCATTGACTAGTTTGTGGGGATTTCATTGAGAATTTAAAGTCGGTCAGATGAATGCTGGTATTACAGAGGCTCCTTACATAGCTCTGAAATTGATATTGAATGTGTAGAAATAGAGGGGGAAACCTAGAGACCTAGCAAAGATGTTAAATCTGTTCTTGTTTTATTGTATCGTCTGCTTTAAATGATATTAGAAAACTCTCATTTAAAAAATTGAGATAACCCATTTGTCATAAAATCTTACGTAAAATATATTAATTTAATGATTTTCTTATATTCAAAGTTATGCAACCATCATTTTTATCAGCTTGACATGGTGGCACATACCTGTAATCCCAGCACTAAGGAGGCTGAGGCAGGAAGATCACTGAGAATTGCAGGCCAGCCTGGGCTACACAGTGAGACTGTCTCAAAAGAAACAAAAGAAAACATTTTTATCACTCTGAAATTGTTACCCATAGACACTTTTTATTTTCTCGCAGTACTACTGCTTTTTTGGGAGTTGGAGGGGATATAGAGGATTAAACAGAGGCCCTCCTGCCTGCTAGGTAATTGGTCTGTTACTGAGTTACATGACCAGCTCACGATAACTCTCTGTCTCTTTCTGTATATAGATAATAGATCTCTCTCTCTATATGTCTGTATAGCTGTATCTATTGAGACAGGGTTGCCAGTTTGCCCAGGCGATCATGAGCTTGCAATTCTCCTGTTTCAGCCTTCTTAGTGGCTGGAAAGGCAGGCATACTCCACAACATCCAAATTTATAACTACTTTTTATATCTCTAGATTTGCCTTTCTGGACATTTCATATAAACGCAATCATACAATATTCCAGTTATATGCATTTTTTCTGACTGGCTTGTTTCATTTAGCATAATGTTGTCAAGGTTTATTCATGTCTTTTCATTCTATGAATTTGTTAAATTCATTGAATTTAAGACTAATCCAAAGATAAAAATTATTGGATCAAATTATCATAAGGACAAAGTTGATGAGAAAGAACAAAAGATAAATTGAACAGAAGGGTAAAAAGGAAGATGTTGAAAAAGAAAGATGAGGAGGGCCAGGGCTTTAGCTCAGTGGTGCCGTCACCTTGCAAGTGCAAGATCCTGAGTTTGAGCCCCAGACCAGGAAAAAGAAAAAAAGATAAGGAAGTTAGGGAACTTGTTGTTTGTTTGGGTGTGTGTTACTGACAACTGAATATAAATAAGGTCTTTCTGCTGAACTATACCTCCAGCTTTTAGTTTTTACTTTAGCCAGGGTCTTGCTGAATTGCTGGACTCAAACTTGAAATCCTCATACCTCAGTCTCCTAGGGTGCTGGGATTACAGGCCAGGCTACATATAGTATTCTTAATGTATATATTTTTAGATTAGATAGAACCACACATTACTACTTTTAAGTTATATCGTACATCGTAGATGATAAAACTACATTATCCTTACAAAGTCTTCAATAATTAACTTTTGTTTTCGTGACAGGAAACTCTGAGTACATTGGAATATGCTCATAGAGCAAAGAACATACTGAATAAACCGGAAGTTAATCAGAAACTCACCAAGAAAGCTCTTATTAAGGTAATTGTGAGTTTTTGTGGAGTAATGCAATCCTGTTTGAGAAAGGTGAAAATGAGCTGAAGCAGATAATTGTTAAATAATATTTATTAAATTTCCTGTATGTGGCTTTGTTGTTGTTGGTATTCTTTAGATGGGGTCTTACTGTAATTTTTCTAATAGCTGGTCCTGGCAAAAGGTTTTTTGTCTTTGTCTGTTAGTAGTAGTACTAGAACTACTACTATAGTATTATCTTTGCGGTGCTGGAGATAAAACACAGGACCAGCAAATGCTCTATCACTGAACTGCATCCCAAGCCCTTAAAAGGAAGTTTTTTTTTTGTTTTTTTTTGTTTTTTTGGTACCTGGGATTGAACTCTGGTCCTTGCGCTTGCAAGGCAGGCCACCGAACCACTGAGCTAAATCCCCGGCCCCAAAAGGAAGTTTTTAATGAATACATAAAGGAGATTTGAGGCCATTGAAAGACTATTTCTAAACAAATCAGTTTTGATTGAAAAGTATAGTTATAACTTTCTATTATATAGAAATATATATATATATATATATTTATTTATTTATAATTTTTGTTATGTTTTTCATGTTTTATTTGTTGCATATACTCCCCAGACTAAATGGGGAAAGGCTCTAAATTGACATCTACATCATTCCTCTTGTGTAGGAGTACACAGAAGAGATAGAGCGCCTGAAACGAGATCTTGCTGCAGCGCGTGAGAAAAACGGTGTGTACATTTCTGAAGAAAATTTTAGGTAAGCCTTTGTCTATAGAGTTAATTTCCAAAAATAAACATTTTCTTATTACATGTTATTTGAAGTAGGATTTACTTTCATAGCAATGAGTAAAATATATCTAATGCCTCTAAATTTCTTTTTTTTTGGAGGGGGGTGACATTAAATAGTAATCGCCCAGAACTCTCAAGGATCACCATGTGTTTTGAAGCCAACCTGAGCTGTGGAGTGAGACCCTGTCTTACTCCTCCCAATAAAATAAATAATAGTTATCAAACACATTTAAGGAACAGCTTTGTATGTTAGTGAGGCTTGTGGACTTGTGGGTTTACTCTGGGTAAAAAGTGGGTTTTTCTTAGTTGAACTTTCCTTTGGGCATGGCCTTTAATTTTTCTTGCAAAGACTCACCTTGACTACTGCTTAGAGAACGATTACTCTCTCTGCTGATTTTTTTTTTTTTTTTGTTTCTGGGGTTCTATTCATCCTTTGTCTTCTACTGCTTAGAGAACGATTACTCTCTCTGCTGATTTTTTTTTTTTTTTGGTACCGGGGATTCAATTCAGGTCCTTGTGCTTGCGAGGCAGGTGGTGGAACCACTGAGCTAAATCCTGCCCCTGGCTGCTGCTATTTGATTAGTGAGCACAGGGCTGAGATTCACAACATTCAGTATGTATATGTTCACTTGAACACCTGTTTCCAGACTACCTTACTCCCAACTCTCCATTATGTTTGGTCAAAGTGAAGCTAGAAGTTCTTATACAGTTATTGTAGATCAATGGATGTCAAGGAAGAGGGAAGGGTTGCTAGAGGACATTCAGTAATGTCCAGAGAATTTTGTTTTGTTTGTTGTACTGAAGATTGAAACCGGGATCTTAACATTGAGCTATATCCCCTGTATTTTTTTAGATAGCTTGCTTCCTTTCCCTTCCCCCTTCCCCCTTCCCCCTTTTCCTTTCTCCTTTCTCCTTTCCCTGTCCTCCTTTTCTTTTCTTTTTTCTTTCACGCTCTCACTGAGTTTTCCACGTGTGATTTGAGACTGTGATGCTTGGATTATAGCCATGTGCCACTGTGCCTTGCTGAGACAATTTTTGATTTCAGTGGCAAGGGTTGGGGTGTGCTACTGGCATCTAGTGGACAGATCAGGGATGATACTAAACCTCCCAAAATACACAGGATATTCTCACAACGGAATTATCTGGTACAAAATGTTAGTGGTGCTTAGCTGAGAAACTGCTCTAGAATAATCTTTGGTTTCATGAGAGTCTGTGGTGATGTGATGGTATTTGTGTTGGGTGGATGGTATTACTCTGTGGATAACTTTAAGTTCTCTAGGTTTTTTTAGCCCCCTGAGCTCACCCCCTCCTTTTGTGATACTTCATTTGCCTTCCAGATTCAAATTCTTCCAACTTTCAGGAGTTAGGAAGTATCATCACTTTTATATTCCATATCCCAGACTACAGACACTTAGATTATACAGTATCCTCACTATCTCTACTGTCAATTAGTTACAGTCCTCCATTAGCTTTCCAGCTTCTCAAATTTGATACACTCTCACTTGTTTTCCCTTTCATAGGTAAAGATTTGATTTTCAGAAGGGAGGTCAAAGGAAAAATGTTCCATGTAAAACAAAGACTGAGAATACTTTTGTTCTTTGTAGTTTGTATTTATTGCTTACCAATATTTAGGTGTAATTACGATGGTGGTAAGTGGTGGAGACAAGTTTATTTAACTGTCACAATTGCATTAGATTCTGATACTTTGTGGGATTTAGAAAAAATGTTAACTGTTAAACTCAAACTTTATTTTAGAACCATGAGTGGAAAATTAACTGCTCAAGAAGAGCAGATTGTGGAATTCATTGAAAAAATTGGTGTTCTTGAGAAGGAGCTAAGTAAGGTAAGTATCAAAACAGTATTTAATGTTATGTGAAAAGCAAATATTAAAAGAAAATGTTAGAATGTGAAGGACTGATGTCTTGATGGCTCACAGAGTGTGTTTTATGTTTACTGTTATCAATAATAGTGAAGGAAGTCTTTTATTTTGATATTTAATGTTAATACACTTATAATGTGGCGTTTATACACAATGGAGTAGTACTTTAAAGACAGATAAGCTTAAAAAAGGATAAATTTGAGTCATACTTTGTAGGAAAATGGATGTTAAGTGAAATTAAGCAGATATGTAAGCTGAAGCATCACATGACTTCTGTGAGAAATCCCAAGCATAAATAAGAGCAAATAAAAGATAGATAATACAAAATAGGGAGATAGATCTTCTGCAAAGGGGAAGGGTTCAAGAGGTAGAGGGAAGAGCGAGAAGAGAAGAGGATAAAAAGGAGTTGGGATGTGTTATGTACATTTACCAACTCCACACGAAGAGTATGATCATTGTGTGCTATAAACATGTACCAATAAAGATGTGATACAAAAAAATACACTGTTTTAAGAAAGATAGTTCAATATTGCTTAACTACTGGGATATGGTCTGAAATGCAGTTAGGTGATTTCGTTCTTTTGCAACATCATAGACGGTATTTGTACAAACCTACATAAACACAAGCATACACACTAGCCTAGACCTATACAAGGTGAGAATCATCAGAATTACCGTCTTCCATCTCTACAGCTTGTCTCACTAGAAGATCTTCAGGACCAGTAACATGTGGAACTGTCTCTCCTATCATAGCCATGCCTTTCTGGAATCCCTCTTAGGATCTGCATGCAAGAGGCTTTTTATACAGTTAACTTTTTTTTAAAGTAGTACATTCTAAACTAATGATAAAAAGTATAGAAGATATATAAACACATAGTCCAGTATTATCAGATATGTGGTTGTATATTGTATGTGTTGTAGTCTTATACAGCAGTAGCTTTGTTTATAGCATCATGACACAAGAGTAGTACATTTGCTACAACATTATGGTGTCACTGCATTATAAATTTCTCTCCTCTCTCTTGACTGTTCTAGTAGTCAAACCTAGGGCCTGTGCATACTAGACAAGCACTCTAACACTGACCTACACCTCTGCTGATTTCTCTAATACAATGTTAGAGGACCATTCTCATATACACAGTCTGTTGTTGACTAAAATACCGTTATATATCAGATGTGAGATTTTCTTGTTCAAGCTATGAAACTGGAATGCTGAGGCATTTTCATTGATATGTTTGTTGAATGAGGCATGATAACTAGATAGATACTGGATGGTTGAAGAAATAAAGTAGACAGGTGTAGTGGAGCACACTTGTCTGTAATCTCAGCCTTCTGGGAGGGTGAGGCAGGCTTGCACGATTTAGTCCTGCCTGGGCAATTTATCATCTTAAGCGATACCCTGTGTCAAAATAAAAAATAAAAATCGGTAGAGATATAGCTCAGTGTGAAGGCCCTGAGTTCAAAAATGAAATTAAAAATTTATAAAAAGGAAAAAATGTTTAATGTATTTAGGTTACAGAGTTGTTTATGGATAATAAAAATGAACTTAACCAGTGTAAATCTGACCTGCAACATAAGACACAAGAACTTGAAACTACTCAAAAACATTTGCAAGAAACTAAATTGCAACTTATCAAAGAAGAATACATCTCATCAGCTTTGGAAAACAGTGAGGAGAAGCTTCACGATACTGCCAGCAAGGTTTGTCTGTCAATTTAAAACACAATTTTACTGTTCCATAATATTTTTCTCATTGGAGGTGCTGACTTAAAAACAAAAAGGAAAACAATCCACACCAGGAGTTTTGAAAATAGAGCCTGCCTTTGTATTTGGTAGACATTTAGAATAATGATATCAAATGATTGAAACTAAATAGCCATTAACAATTTAGTTATTTCTGGCTGGGCGTGGTGGCACACGCCTGTAATCCCAGCAAGATTTGCCTCCTCTGAGGTAGAAGGATCACAAGTTGGAGGCCAGCCTAGACTACATAGCGAGACCCAATCTCAAAAAAACAAATGAAACAAAAAGAATTTACTAACTGCTAAATTCTTAGCAGTTAGTTGAAGGTTGTTGGAGGAAGATACTGAAAGTATAAAGTTTTTTATTAGATTATTAGGTATACTTTTGAAGAGATGATAAAACACAAATTTTGTGAGAATGCTTGATTACTGCAAAAAATTTGCAAAATCAATTTTCCTTATATAGATGGCTAGTAAAGGAGAAATAAACATTCCTGGATATCTGGATACATTAGTGTGTATTTCTTTTGATACAGTATTAACACTTACTAGATCTCAGTAGGTGAAATCCTTGTATAGCTCAGATATTGTCATTGGGTTATTTTTATCTTAACATTTATTTTTAAATTTCTTGTATAGTTGCTTGACACAGTTAAAGAAACTACAGAAGATGTATCTGGTCTCCATTCCAAACTTGATCGTAAGAAGGCAGTTGAGCAACACAATGCAGAAGCTGGGAATATTTTTGGCAAAAACCTAAAGAGTCTGTTTAATAATGTGGAAGAATTAATTAAGGATGGCAGTTCAAAACAAAAGGCCATGCTAGAAGTTCACAAGACCTTATTTGGTAAGGTCAAGCATTTTTTTTTCCAAGCATTTCTAATTACTCTGGTTTTGTGTTTCATTTGAGGCTGATTTCCAAAGTAATACTGTAAAACAGTGATGAGAGGGTCACTAGTATGCTCTCCATTGCACATATTGTTTAGGTTAATTAATTAATGCTTTTATTTTCTTTGAACTAAAACAAATCTTAGGACTTCCCCTTTATCCCTGACCTTCACTCCTTCCTTATAGGTATTACTGTTAAATTTCTTGGATCTTGTTCTAGATTTTTTTTTTAGACAGTTCAGACTGCCTTGAACTCACTTTTAGCCCAGGCTAGCCTCAAACTCATGGCAGTCCTCCTGGCTCAGCCTCCCAATTGCTGGGATTACACGTATGTGCAACCATGCCTGGTCTAGAATTTTTTCTGTGTAGACATTCTGCAATTTTGTTTTTTGGTGGGAATGTATATGTTGAAGGTTTTCTATATTGTCAGAATACACACACACACACACACACACACACACACACACACACACATTGTCAGAATATGTGTGTGTGTGTGTATATATATATATATATATAGGGAGAGAGTCAGAATATATGTATATGTATAATATGTACATAATATACATAATATATCATGTATATTATGTATATGTATAATATATACATAATATACATAATATATCATGTATACAGAATATATGTATATATATATATGTATATATATATATAGTCAGAAAAATATATATATAAAACCATTGCATTGTATCTCCTTTTGGAATAACTCTTAGGTAGTAGTTAGGAATCTCATACTCATACAAATCAATCAACAGCTTGTAGAACACTATAGAATGTATATCTTTCCTTATTTGTATAGTGAGCCTCTTTTTTTCTAGTGAGCCATTTCTTTTAAGCTTACTTCTTATTACAAATTCCACAACAGCCAGGCGTGGTAGGTAGCACATGCCTGTAATCGCAGCCAACACTTGGGAGACTGAGGCAGGAGGATTGCCATGTGTTTAAGGCCAGCCTGAACTGTATACACAGTGAGACCCTGCTTTGAAAAACCAAACAAAATTCCACAACAAGGATATAATTTTGCCAGCGTCTTTGAGGGTGGTTCTAATTGATTTAAATATGTTTAATTATGCCAAGTTTATATCTGTCTTTTTTTCCATGACAGGTGATCTGATGTCTTCCAGTGTGTCTGCGTTAGACTCCTTTACTACAATAGCACTTGGATCTCTCACATCTATTTCAGAAAATGTGTCCACTCATGTTTCTCGAATTTCTAATAAGATATTAGAAGAACAATCATTAGCAGAAGAAAATAAAACTGTACTGCAGAAATTGATTGTTAGTAAATCTCTTAATCTTCTCAGAGTTACAAGTGACAAATTTTCACAATGTTTACTGTTCTTTCATGCTAAGCTTTATTAGCACACAGTGACAGATATATCACTAAGCAAGTATGTTTATGTTTTTAGTTTTGTTTTTTTACTTTAGTACACGTGTGCAGTACATAATGTTCACATTCCTTGTGTAGAGTTGTATATGTACATGACACCTCTTCATTCCTTTTTTTCAACCTCCTTCCTTCCCCTCCCTCCATGTCTTGATCCTTCCCCTTTAAGAAAGATCTTCCTCCCTCCTTCCTATTAATCTGTCTTTTATTTTGCTCTTCATTTATAATTTGGGTTTCTTACATGAGAAATCATGTGATATTTAAGCTTGTGTTTTTTCTTAGCAAGAGTGGTTTCCAAATGTGTACAACCAAGCTTCCAAACTTTATTTTTGTAGTGCTAGGGATTGAACACAGGGCCTGTGCACACTGAGCAGGTGCTCTACAATGCGCTACATCTCTGGCCTGCTTTTTTTTTTTTCTTTGAGACAAGGTCTCACTATGTAGATCAGGCTGGCCTTGATTTTGGGGCAGTCCTCCTGCCTCACCCTATCTAGTGATGGGATTACAGAATGGGCCACCATGCCCAGTTCCCAGGCCCACTTTTAAACATTTTTCATTCATATCTGGTGTGGTTAAGAGCAGGAGTTATTAGTAAACCTTCTAATGACTAAAGGGAAGATTTGGCTCCAAATAAGTTCAAGGGATCCATGACTTGTTTGTTAGCTGGAAGTTGGTGTGCTGAGAGTCTTGGAGTAGTCGTGTTACATTAACCCAACCAGAAGAGGGTGTTGGGTTGTTAATTTTGAAACCACAGTGATAGGTGATAGTACAGCAATATGTGATAATAATGCAAGAAAAACAACAAATAGGATTCTAGAAATACATGCAATAGGGCCAGGGATTTAGCTTAGTGGCACTGCGCCTGCCTTGCAAGCACAAGGTCCTGAGTTTGATCCCCGATACCATAAATAAATAAAAAAGTAGAAAGAAATACATGTAATAATTCTTGGGGCTAGAAGTGTGTGGCCAGCGTCTGAGCTTTAACACTTTTTCCATGGTTTATTAAACATTTTCTAAGTAAATACTTAAGTGTTAGCTGATCCTTTGCCTAGATTCTGAGTATTCACTAAGTCATTTGTGTTTTAGATTTTTCTGTTGTTTCACTGCATTAGTAAAAGGAGTTTTAGGTCAGTTTTTTGTTTTTTAAACAAAACTTAACCAATCTACACTACGTCCTCAGCTTGCCATATTCCTTGGCAAGAACCAGAACTGCCTGAAGTTCTGTTAAAATAAGCTGAATGGCTTGACAACTACTTGGACTCAGCCTTTTTGACTAGATATGTAAAATTGCTTGAAATTTATTTTACTCCAATGTACCTGTAGGTTTTGAAATTTTTCCTTTGCTTAGAATGCTGAAATGTTATCAATCCACTGTCATTTTCTTCTCTTCCAAATTCTGACTTCTGTTTCTTTAGATTATAATGAACATTTTAGAGCTTTAAATGATACAAACAGCCCACGGAGGCACACATGCCATAGGTTCACCACCACTGAACTATGATAAGTTATTTATATTAAATGACTATTTTCTCAATTACTAAAGGCAAGACTATCAGAGACGTGCTGAATATAAACTAGATATAAATACATCTGTAGGTTTTAAAGAATAGAGCATATCAATTTAGAATTTTAATGTGCATGTTTAGTTGTTAAAATACTTAAAATATCTAGCCAGACAGATTTATGGAAGTAAAAATATTCTTCTTAAAGACTTGTTTATTTTTAAAACTAGAATGAACTTACAACAGAGCTTCTACATTCACTGCAAACGGTTTTATCCCCTACTGTGGTGTCTATATTGAAAATTAATAGTCAACTTAAACAGATTTTCAAGACTTCATTGACGGAGGCTAAAAAGGTAACAAATGTTCTGTTTTGTTTTTTGAGACAAGATCTGACTATGTAGCTCACTCTGGTTTTGAACTCACTGTGTAACCCAGGCTGGCCTTGAACTTGTAGCAATCCTCCTGTCTTAGCCTCTTACTGCTGGAATTACATGTGTGCACCATCTTAGTAACTCAAAATTGAAGAGTTGTTTAAGAGCTATTTTTTTTTTTCCTTCTAAGATAGAAGATCAGAAAAAAGAAATGGATGACTTTCTCAGTGTATTGTGTAACCGTCTACATGAACTACAAGAGAGTACAGCTTCTTCCTTGGTTGAATCACAGAAGCTGTGTGAAACCTTAAGTGAAGAAGTGAAAACAGTAAAGCAAACCCATTCACAGGTATCTTGTATATCTGATAGAAGACTGTAAAAGCAAAGTTTTGTGGTGATTGATACAACTTAACTGATGTTATGCAATCTGAGTGCTATATTATTAATTTAGAAACCTGAAAGATACCATAGTTCTTTTGCTTATAACAATAATTAAAATAATTGAGAATACTTCTTCTTCATCAGTTTATATGTAAGAATTTTCTACACGTAGAGCCTTATGCTAAAGCACACAGTGACAAAGAAAACAGTCCGTCCATATACCAAGATGAAAGATTTGTGAAGAAACTTATTTCCATAGGAAAATGGTTATAACATTTAAAATAAACATATAATGTGGGCCAGGGATTTAGCTCAGTGGCACTGCACCTGCCTCGCAAGGGCAAGGTCCTGAGTTCAATCCCTGGTACCACAAAAATAAATAAATAAACATAATGTAATGGAAGTTTCTTTCTAGTATGACATGTGTAGTTATTATATTTCATAAACTAAGCCCTGCTTTCTCTTATTTCCGTCTCATTAATAATAGCCACATAAATTCTAATAAATGAAAACAATTCAGGATTTAGCTTTGTCTGTGCTACCTGTTCCTAAGTATATGAGGCTTTTAACCAAACTCAAACCATCAAACCATAATCAATAGTATTAGATACATAGGAAGCTTCTGTTACTCTTAAGACTTGAGTAATAATGAACACTAAAGTTTTATTTAAATGAGCCTATTAAAATTTGATAGCACTCTACTCAAAAAACTTGATGGGATACATTGAGTAGGAAAGAGTTTTTTTCCTTGGCAAAATGAGGGAGAGGGAATTCATATTCATGTCATTAAAAAATGAGAGAATAAATACATCTAAGCTTTTTAGATAAGATGGTTAGCTTCCCTAATTGATAAGCATGAGGATTAACATCAGAAACGAGTAGAAATATTGGTCTACTTTTACTAAACAATCCACTGTGTGCTTATTCCTCCTATCAATATAGATACAGATTCTATGACTTGCTTATTTTTCTAATGAAACAAGACGTTGGGAGCCCCAGTGGTATCTAGTTCATCTTACTAGTGATTCATCTTCATACTGATTATGTTGCTTTACAGGCATGCATTTGTGTGTACTTTTTCTATATGTTCCTTGGCAATTTGAAATGGCAGCCATTTCTTACACCTTTGCATGGGGTATTTGCCTTAAACCTACTTTTATATGTTACATGTATATTTTGAACACAAATTTACATGAAAATAAATCTGATAATATCTGCATTACTCCCTACTTTGGGACTAATGAAGCTGGGTGTAATCCTAACACTTGGGAGGCTGAGGCAGGAGGACTATTGTGAGTTCAAGGCTGGTCTGAACTACATAGTGAAACCTTGTCTCAAAAATAAAAAATAAAGACTAATAGGGCCAGGAATTTAACTCAGTGGTTCCACTGCCTGCCTTGTAAGCACAAGGTCCCGAGTTTGATGCATGGTACCAAAATAAAACTAAATAAAGACTAATGAGAATATTGTCAGTTTTTAATAATCAGAATGTTAGGTATGCATTGTCACTTGATGTGTTATGACTCTTATCTGAACAGTGAATAAAAGTCTTGGATATATTTTTAGGTTTTCATTGGTCTTCAGTATAGCTTCTTCATTTTGCAGTGTGCCATGTTTTGTGCCTATAAAAAGTTGTTTTTAGGAGCTGGGCATGGTGGTGCACACCTGTAATCCCAGCATGCAGGAGGCTGAGGCAGGAGGATTGCTGGGAGTTCAGACCAGCCTGGGCTACATAGTGAGTTCCAGGTCAGTCTCAACTATACAGTGAGACCCTATCTCAAAACACAAAAACAAAAAGTTGTTTTTAAAGATACCAGGTATTAACAAACATAACAATGTATTTTTATTAGTATGACCCAACTAGATTCTATACGTTTTCTTTAACTCCAGTTGTTGATATTTTTGGATGGCTTAACAGATGAGGTTATCAGCATTAATTCCCCCTCATAGTATTATCAGATACTGTTATGTATCTGTCAATGTAGTTCTCAAACATAATATGACATCTGAGTATGTTTTATTAGTTTTGAGAGTGAAAGTAATTTGTTACTAATTAAAATAGCAAAGTTTGCTAAATATTTACTTTTTAAAAAAATTCCTATAAAATCCTTTCAATATCACATTCACTGATTTTGCTCTATGCTAGAGAGGTAGAGTTAAAGATCTCTTGTCAAGAATTTGTATAGTTTTTACCTATGGGAGAATACTTCATGTCATCAGTCGTATACAGAAAAAGTATTCAAGTGTCATAATTCCAAATCTGTTCCCCTTCTCATATTTTTTACAGGAACTCTGTCAGTTCATGAATCTTTGGGCAGAGAGATTTTGTACTTTGGAAGAAAAGTGTGAAAACATCTGGAAGCCACTCAGTAGTGTTCAAGAAAATACAAAGCAGTAAGCTATTTTAAATCCTGTTAAACTTTTCTATAAGACTAAAATTATTTAGAAAAAAAATTTCAAAAAGAGCATAAATAAGTCTTGTATTCTTTTAACCAGATTTTTCATTTGTTAATTTTTTTGTGCATTTTATATTTTTACATCAATACAAACATAAATATTCCATGTTTGTACTTCCTTAGACAGTGAGAAGCCTGACTCTCATTGACAGCATATTTTCTAATTTTCTTCAATCTCATCCTTTAAGTAATTTCACAATTTCTCTCCCATACCACTGATGAAAAGCACACTTACTGGGGCTGGATTTGGCACACCGTCTCACGAGCTGGGTGCCTGTGCTTACGGTTTCACTGGACCCAGCCATGCCCGTTCCTTAACGTGTTACCTTGACTGCATTTGCGCCTCAGTAGCAGCTGCCATTGCATCACTCATACACCATAAACTTGAAATACTTGCTGTCCTGCTTTGTAAGAAAAACTTGGCTGATTTCTGCACTAGAGTATGATGAGGCTTTATAGCCTCATCACTTGCTAGCCCCACATGCTTACACACACTCCAGTTAGACTTATGTTTTCTTCTTTTGTTTTTTGCAGTGCTGGTAGTCAAACCCAAGGCCTTACATATTTTAAATGGGATTGACCACTGAGCTACAATCCTATTCCAGTGTTTTATACTTAAATCTATGCGCCATTTAAACATTTACATGTGTGTTTATATAACATATCAAGCTTTTTTTTGTTTTGTTTTTTGCCTATGGATGTTCTAAATTCATAAGGAGAAGGATATTCTATTATATTTACTCCTGTTTTTGTACTTTAATTGTTCTTTCCTGAAGTTCCAAACTTTCTTCAGAGTGGAGAACTTTTGTCATTAAGGGTAAATGTGCTGACTACAAATTCTGTTTTCCTTTGTCTGAGGGTGTTACAATTTCCCCTTCATTCTCAAAGGATTTTCTTGGACATATAATTCAGGATTGAGAGTTCTTTTCTTTCAGTATTTGCAGTATGTTTTTGTTTTTTTGTTTTTTTGTTTTTTTTTTTTGGTACGGGGGATTGAACGGGGTCCCTGCACTTGCAAGGCAGGCGGTGGAGCCACTGAGCTAAATCCCCGGCCCTGCAGTATGTTATTTTATTTCCTTCTGTTCTTTGGGAGATCAGAAACCCATTATTATTTAAGTTAATTGTTCCCCTATAGGCAGTTTCTCTGTACCCACTTTTAAGACTTTGTCTTTGTTTTTTAGAAATTTGATTACATTGTGTCTACTTAATTACTTGAGTTCATCCAGTTTGATTTGTTCTGCTTTAGGAATCTATAGGTTATACCTTTTACCAAAATTGGGTAATTTTCATCTATCATTTCTTTGAATATATTTCAGCCCTATACTCTTTCTCTTCTGCTTCTATGACTGATGACATAAATGTTAGATCTTTTATTATAGGCCCTGAGATTTTATCTATATCTACCTCTTTTTGTTCAAATTGGGTGAATTCCATTGATCTGTTTTCAAGTTCACTGGGTTTTCCTGTGTTATTTCTAAGCTGCTATTGAACTCATTCAATAAAGTTCTTTATTTCAGTATTGCATCTTTCTTTTGAGACAGGGTCTTGCTATATAATTTAGGCTGGCCTTGAACTCACTATGTAGCCCAGGCTGGCCTCAAAACTGGTACTGGCCCTCCTTCCTCAGCCTCCCAATTGCTGGGATTACAGGTGTGCACCACCATGCCTGGCTCAGAGCAGGGTATTGGCATCTTACAGTTTTATAGTTCTCAATTGAAATGGGGTTTTAATGTTTTGCCCAGGCTGCCCTTGAACTCCTAGGCTCAAAGTGATCTTGCCTCAGCCTCTGTCTAGCTTGGACTACAGATGGTGGCCCCCCCTTTAAGGAAAACATTAGTTAGTGCATTTTAGATATGCATAATGATAACATTTATCATAGGGAGTTTGTACCAGTACTTGATATATCTTGCTGCTTCTTTTTTCCTACCCCCCCATGTACAAAAGCTTTATTTCCATTTTTTCCTTCAATTTTCTTTTGTCCCTTTTTTCCTTTTCCCCCTCCCTTGTTCCTCTTTTCATTTGAACATTTTCTTCCGATTTCCCAGTGTCTATTGTACATTTTAGTCCTTATTTCCACTTTTGGTTTCTCACACCAGAGAAACAGTGTGGTATTTAAACATATGTGTTCGATTTATTTCTCTTAAGAGTATGATCTCAGAGTGCATCCATTTAGCTATAAATGTCTCAAGCTCATCCTTCATGCCAGTGTAGTGCTCCATTGTATAAAACACATCTTCTTTATCCATTCATTGGTTGATGGGCATTTGGGCTGTTTTCAAGATTTAGCTATTACAATTGTGCTGCTATAAACATGGGTGTGCATATATCGCTGTGGTAGGATGCATTTAATTATTTCAGGAAGATACCTAGAAGAGGAATAACTGGGTCAGATGGAATCTCTGGTTTTAGTTCTTTGAGGAGTCTCCACAGTGATTTTTCCACAGTGGTTGCACCAGTCTGCACTCTTACCAGTAGTGGAGAAAGGTTTCTTTTTCCCCATATCCCCTCCAGCATTGTTACTGGTTGATTTCTTCATAGCAGTCATTCTCTCTGGAGGGAGGTGGAATCTCAGTGTTGTTTTCATTTGCATCTCTTGAATGAACAGTGCTATTGAACATTTTTTCATGTATCTATTTGCTGTTTCTACTTCTTCATCTGAGAAATGTCTGTTCATTTCAGATGCCCATTTTTGGATTGGATCTTTAAATTTGAGAGGGAAGTCTGATTTTTTTTTTTTTTAGTTCTTTATATAATCTAGGTATTAATCCTTTGAGAAATAGCTTGCAAATTTTTTTTCCCATACTTTGAGTTGATTTTTTTCACTCTGTTGGTAGTTTGTCTTGTTGTGCCAAAGCTTTTTAATAAGATAAGATCCCAGTTATTGATTGTTGTTCCCAGTTGTTGATAGTCCCTTGCAACTGAGGTTTTGTTCATAGCCTTTGTCTATACCAATGTGTTTGAGAGTTCTACCTATTCTATCTTCAAGCAAATTGTTTCTTTTTTTTGTTTGTTTGTTTTGTTTTGGTACCAGGGATCATCCTTGTGCTTGCGATGCAGGCCACCAGACTGCTGAGCTAAATCCCCAGCCCTGTTTCTGTTTTATATTTAGATCTTTGATCCATTTTGATTTGAGTGAAAGATATGGGTCTAGATTTAATCTTCAGCAAGTGGTAACCCAGTTTTTCCAGAGCCATTTACTAAAGAGGCTTTCTTCCAGTGAGGGTGTTTGGCTCCTTTGTCAAAGATAAGGTGGCTGAGTATTTCTGGAGTTGTTTCTGCATCTTCCAATGTTCACTGCTTGTCTCTTTTTTTTACATCTTCTGTTTTTCTTGCTAATAATTTTTTTAGACGTGTTTAGCTGCTCAATGAGGCATTTTTATGGTGGCTTCTTTTAAATCCTTGCTAATAATGCCAGGATACAAATTCTCTTATTGTTGGCATCTCTTGATTGTCTTTTCTCATTTGACTTGTGATTTTCCTAGTTCTGGAGAGGAGTGATTTTTCAGTTATGTCTTCAACATTTTGAATATTATGTAAAGAGATTCAAGATCCTGTTTACACCAAATATGGAAGTACATGTTTAGCATCCCAGCATTGTGAGAGACTGAGGCAGGAGGATTGCAAGTTTTAGTCCAATTTGGACAACTTAACAGGACCTTTGGAGCTATAGCTCAATGTGAAGGCCCTGGGTTCAATCCCAAGTACTGTCAGACCCCCTGCCTTGTAAAGTCTTTTAGTAGGATTGAAGTGGGAAGAAAACGATATACTTTCATAAAGTTCTTGACATTTTAGTGTATTTCATAGCCAGGGGCTATCAGAATCATCTAAGAATCTAAGCAGTTCTTATAAAGTACACTGAACATGATAACTGCCTTTGGCATCTGTTATAGTTTCTAGTCACTTTTGAAGTGGGTTGTGATTTTTGCGAGGGGAGTGATTTATGTTGATGTTAGGTTACTTTCTTTTCATTTTTCAGTCATTGTCACTTAATCTGTAGATGTTGGTTTTCATCATCTTCGCTTACTTTTACTTGGTTTACTCACATAGCAATCCAACTAGTGGTAATAGAATGTGAAGTTCATTCCCTGAGATTTAATTCTGTGGTCCTATGAGATGTCTATGAATGCTGTTCTACACAGACTTACTGAGAGAAGAAAATAATACATTTTAAATGTATTTCCTTACTGACGTTAATGTTCATGTTGTTTATTTGCTATGTGCTATATCAGTGTGTCACCTTAATACAGTTTTCTTTCCTTGTGTGTGTGCGTGTGTGTGTGTCTGTGTGTGTGTGTGTGCGTGTGTGTGTGCATGCATGTGTGTGTGTGCGTACGTGCGTGTGTTCTGGGGATCGAACTAAGGACCTTGTGCTTGCGACGCAGGTGCAGTGCCACTGAGCTAAATCCCTGGCCCCAGTTTTCTTTCCAGTATTGAAAAAGCTTTATACTTGTGGTTTTGGTTTGTTCGTTCATTTTTGGTATCAAGGATTAAACTCAGGACCTTGCGCTTGCTAGGCAGGTGATACACTGCTGAGCTAAATCCCCTATACTTTAATTTTAAAATAACATTTATAATGTTCATAATGTTTAATGTCGTAGGTGAGGGGAACCGCTTAATAGTAGTATGACTGACAGTTTTGACAACAGTATAATCAGATACTATAATGGAGATACAAAAGAAGGCATCATCTGGAGGTGGACGATGAAAGACCTTTACAAGAGTCACAGTGATGTCAGTCTCTACTGGAAAATACACTGGTCAAAGCATAGCTTCTCAATTTAAATTCATTAAGAGGACAGGCTGTGGAGCCACATTGCATATATTCAGCCTGCCATTTAAGAGCATTTATGATCTTTGGAAAGTTGTATCCCACTTTTCTGTTTCTACAATGTAATTTTCTTTTCCTGTAGGAAATCTAAGGATATAATCAGCACAGCAACTTTTCACAATAAAAAATTCTGTACTGATTTTGATGGCTTGTCACAAAAACTCAGGCATCTTAACCAAGAAGGTACAAAATTGGTTGAAGAGTCTGTGAAACAGTGTGATATACTGAACTCCAACCTGGAAAAAATATCTCAAGAAACTGAACAAAGATGTGAGTCTCTGAGTATGAGTACAGTTTGTTTTTCTGAACAGTGGATATCATCCTTAAATAAAAAGGAGGAGGAACTTCGGAGCTTATTGGAGGTAATAACTCTGTACATGCAACCTACTTTCAGGAGAATAGTTATAACTAGATAATTAAATATTCTGGCTTAGAATTGGTTTCAGAACAAATTATATCTTAAGATATGGTAAATGACTCAAAATCCTTACCTATAATATTTATTATACATGGTCTTATTTTATGCTTTGGTATATGTCTTCTGGTTCTCAAAGTTAATTTAACATTTGTCTAATATCTGTCCTGTGCCCTTGGTTTTTGGCTTTTTAGTGTCTTTGGCAAAGGGCACTTTGTTTTGTTTTGTTTTTTAATTTTATTTTTACATTTTAGGTATACAATATAATGACATTCATTATTGGAAATTTGCACCTTTACATAATCTATCTTGGTTCTTATTTATTTTTCCCCATTCCCCTGCCCTCCCTTCAACCCCCCCATCCCTCCCTATTTACAAAAACTTTGTTTCCATTTTTTCATTTTCTCATATTAATTCCATTCCCTGTTTTCCTTTCCCTGACTCCTCCCATTTCCCCTGCAATATAATGACATTCATTATTGGAAATTTGCACCTTTACATAATCTATCTTGGTTCTTATTTATTTTTCCCCATTCCCCTGCCCTCCCTTCAACCCCCCCATCCCTCCCTATTTACAAAAACTTTGTTTCCATTTTTTCATTTTCTCATATTAATTCCATTCCCTGTTTTCCTTTCCCTGACTCCTCCCATTTCCCCTGTCCCTTTGCCCCTTTTCTTCCTATTTCACATTATCTATTAATTATACCTTTTAGTCCTTAGTTGCACTTTCAGTTTCTCACACCAGAGAAATTATTTGGTATTTACACATGTGTGTCCTATTTATTTCACTCTCTTTTGCCATCTCATGCCTTCTATGTTTATTAACTTTCCTCCAGGTGCTTCCAAGCTTATTATTGCTTTAAAGTATTTATGATAGTGTTCTAGTGGCTCAAATAATATTTGATAGGTTGGTTGGTCTGCTGGAACTTTACATTTACCTGAACCCTAGGTGACTTGGTTTTTCCTTTCTGTGCAGCAAAAGGATTTTACTGCTTTCAAACAAATTTAAATTTTCTAAGCTATATAACTAAATTGGAAATAAAAGAATCAGGGTTCATAGAAAAATGGTTAATTTTTTTTTTTTGTACCATGGATCAAACTCTGTACCCTGTGTTTGCAAGGCAGGCAAGGTACCACTGAGCTAAATCCCTGGCCCAATTAGTTTTTTAAAAATGTACAATGATGAGCTGAAACAATTCATCATGCCGGAAAGTAAGGAAGCTATTAAAGACTCCTGGTGTTGTGTCAGAAGGACTTAGTAGCCAACCTGATGACACACTTCTTGTTCAAAGACATAATCTGAACGTCAAAAAGAGTAATGGTTGCAATGATTAAAACACATCAAGCTGGGTGTGGTGGCACATGCTGTGATAGCACTCTGGGAGGCCAAGACTGGAGGATTGCAAGTTCAAGACCAGCCTGAGCAGTTTACCTACTTAAGCAAGATCCTTTCTCAAAAATTAATAAAATGAAAGGGCTGGGGTATAGATCCATGCAAAGGCAGGCCCTAGGTTTAATCCCCAGTACCAGGGTGGAAAAATTCAAACATGTTAAGACTCATGAACTCATAAAAATTTCAGGGCCAGGGATTTAGCTCAGTGGTTCTGCTGGCTGCCTTGCAAGCGCAAGGATTCAAGTTTGATCCCCAGTACCAAAAAAAAATTTTTTTTTCATAAAACTCCTTTGGTTCATGCTAGAGAAGCAGTGTGTTATTTTGCAAGGTGATGAATAAAGAGAATATCCATCTTTGCTGAAATAGGTATTTTTGGTTTAGTGGTATAATTGGTGAAGAAAAATATTTCATACACTCTCAGCTAATGAAATGGAGAAGAAACGTATAATTGGCACATTATGATTTTGGACCTTCTAGTGCAAAGCCCTGGTGGCCATTAATGATTGCTTAAACCATTTGATCAAACACTTGGTTGGGGGGGCTTAAGGGAAACTATTTCCTGAACGGGGTAACTGTACCTGAACTCAATTATTACTCCTAACACAGGAGATACAACTAGGTATTGTGTGCTTTCAGTACCATCTATAAAATATTTTAAAAATTAAATATAAATTAGATCGAGCCCTTACATCTAAAAGTTTATAAAAAATACACAGGATGAGTGGACATTGAAAATACAACATAGAGCTGCAGTTGACCACATCCAGAGCAGAGATTCAATAGTTTGAAGTGTGGTTTCTTCAACAGCAGAAGTTTTTTTAACGGGGGCATGTGAAAAAGGATAACAGATCAAAAGACACCTATGAGTGGAAAACTCTACATCTGAGTTTGCCTGGGATAATCCTTCTGCAGCTATTAAGATGGGTAATGATTAAGAATGGATCCTTTTGCTTGAGAAGTTGGGGTGATAAACTATATAATCCCCTACTTAAAATATATCAGCCTTATCAAGTGATTAATTCTGGTTCACATAAACCAAGTATGGAAAACGTTTGAGACATTTGGTGGAATTTGAACTCTAGACACTTGATATGAAGGAATAAACATTAAATATTTTAGATATGATGGTGGTCTTATAAAGTAAATGGATGAAATGATACTGGATTTGCTTTAAAATAATTCAAGTATGAGAAGGAATTGATGTCCAGTTCTGTTTTATCTGTAACCCATGTGTTGTTGAGGTGTGGCAATGACAATATGGAGTTGATTACGTTTTCTCTACTTTTATATGTGATCTTAAAACTTTTATTTATGGAAATATCGAGGTAAGGGAAAGTGATATATTGAGTAAAGCATTGGCAATTTTTTTGTGATAATTGCTTTTTCATATCGTACAGGGTATAAATGAATGTGGAAAGGCTTCAAAGTCAGAAATTGCTGAAAAATTAAAAGGACATAAAACAGAAAATGAGAACCAGCATGATATTTTTCTTAGCCAGATAAGAACTGATGAAGAAACTTTGTTAGCACAAAGTCTAGAACTTAATGAAACTACAAAACTGGGTCTGAGTAAGCTTAATTGCTTTCTGCAACAAGATCTCAAACTGGATATCCCAACAGGTGCGTAAGTTGAGTTCACAATGTAAGTTTTTTGTTTTGGGTTGTCTAATAGGAATTTATGATTTCATTGTAATCAATTCAAATATGGAAAAATTGGAAACCTAAAATAGGTGTCTAGACATCAAGTGTTTGATGTCTTGATATAGATAGTATGTACTTTTAGAAATTTGGGATCATAATTTAGTCAGATTTTACATTCAGGGAACTGGCTTTGTTAAGAAAAGACATTTTATGTTTGTTTCGGTTGTTTTGTTTTTAGACGTGGTCTGTGTAATTCACATCAAACTCATGGTGATCCTCCTGCCTCAGCCTCTTGAGTGCTAGGATTATAGACATGCACCACCACGCATGGCTAACAAAAGACTAACTTTTGAGAGGCTCTCTTTGTAGTTCAGGTTGGCCTTGAATTCCGTGGCAATTGCCTCAGCATGCCAGGTGCTAGGATTATGGGTGTGCACCACCATGCCTGGCCGAAGATTATTTTTAAAAATAAAACCGACAAACCATCTACTTATGACTCTTTGTAAAAAGACATCTTAATACCAAAACTATTGCAGAAATGTAATTGAATAAATGTAGTTTAATACACTCTTCACCACATTGAGTATTTTGTTATATGTCTCTCTTATAAACTGTTAGCATTTAGGAATCACCATTTTGAGAGATTGGGGGTCACCATGAAATGTTGACATTTGGGAATTGCCCCTTTGAGAGATCAGTAGGCTATCAGGATTCAGAGAATCCTTTGTGGAATAAGGTTATAAGAAGTTGCTTTACATAGGACAACTAACGGGGTTATTTTTTGGATTGTGGTAATGGTTGCATAACCTGTAAATTCACTAAAAATCATTGAATTGTGCACTTAAAAATGAGTGAATTTTGTGGCATATAAATTATACCTCAAAGCTTTTTTAAAAGAAACTATTATAAAAGCAGATTGTGGTAAAGAACGGTGATTTATTTTTCCCCAACAGACCTATGAGATTTGTTGTTCAGTTGGGCATGGTGGCCCACACCTGTAATCCCATCACACAGGAGGCTGAGGGAGGAGGATAGCCAGGAGTTCAAGGCTAGCCTGGGTGCAGTGAGTTCAAGGCAAGACCCTGTCTCAAAAAAAAACACAAAACAAAAATCCTAAAAGGAGATGTATTGCTCACTCATCAGTGAAATTAGGAATGTTAAAAGGCAATGCCTCTGTAAATTATAATAGCATGAACTCATAAAGAAATGTAAATAGTTAATATTTAATCACCATACCACATTTATAGTAAAATAATTATTCTGACTAAAGAAATCATATTGGGAAAACTACTGTTATTCCAGTAATCCTACCATTTCTCACAACTATGTGTAATCCTTTTAGAACCTACAACACATCTTTTGTTGTACATCCTCAGAAATGGAAAACTTCACATTTTGGATGTATTGAGATTGGTGAGATTTATTTAAGATCAGTTATCAAATTAGAGAATATTACTAAGTGCAGGCAGTATGTGACTGACAGCTAGTAAGTCTGATTCTCACGTATGGCAGTGGTGCTTTTGGAAGACAAGACTTATTTGGAAGTATAAGTTTTAATGTATTTTCTCAAATCTCATTTGTATACCAGACTTCAATTTTCCTCATTTGTCTAATGTCTGCAAAAGGTACAACACCACAGAGGAAGCGTTACTTATACCCATCAACCCTGGTGAGAACTGAACCACGAGAACGGCTCCTTGGTCACTTGAAAAAGGAAAGACCTGAGCTGTTAATGACGCCGATCGTCTCAGAAAACAATGAAGAAGACAAGAGTCAGGTGAAATTTAAAGCATCATTTGAGAACTCGCCTGTAAATTCTTGATGTGATCAATTTTATGTGAAGAATGTTACTCTTTACCCCCTTCAGTTCTACCCTGTGTCTTATAATTAAGCCTCTCATTTTAACCTCATCGGTTTTTAAATATTAGACTACTAGATAATAATAATAGCAAGTGTTGAAATTGTACTTACTTGCTGGATACTGTTCTGAGCTCTTTAGATGTATATTAACATAGTTATTTCAGTAATCCTATGAGGTGGGTGCTAGCACTGCTGTATACACATCTTATAGTGAAGACACTAAGAATTGCCTTGTCCCAAATCACAAAAATGAAGTTGCAGTTAGAACCTATACAGTCAAGCCTACAGTGTGTACTTGAGTGAAGAAAAATTGTAGAAAAGTTGAGCATTCAGAAGTTAACAAAAAATAAAAGTAAACTAATCCTATTATTCTGAGATTACTGATTTTACAATTTTGTTTTACTTATTTGTTTGGTTTTCTTTAGACGTGGTCTTGCTAGACATGTTCCTCAGGTTGGCCCTGAACTCACTGTGTCGGCTAGACTTGAACTCAAGACTGCTCTCCTGCCTCATTCTCCCGAGTGTTGGGGTTACAGATGTGAGCCACCATACCTGGCTCTTAGCAATTTTAAAATGTTAGAATAGGAACTTATGCTTTTGATTTTTTTTTTTTGTACCGGGACTTGAACTCAGTACCTTGCACTTGCAAGTGCAGGTGCAGTGCCACTGAACTAAATCCCCGGCCCAAGATTGAATTTTTATATAATGTACGTCATGTCATATTCAAAGAAGAAAGCTGTTTACTTTTGTGATAACGGTTAAGCCATTGCACTATTCACTCACTTCTTCTTTTAGGTGATGAATGAAGAAAAGGTAGTTCTGGAGCTGTACATTGAAGAACCTCTAAGTCAAAAGCTGCCTGTAGATGCCAATGTGGAATGTCCAAGTGGTGGGGTTCCGTTTTTCCAGGTACTAGGGTATCATTTCGGATATTCCTCACACGTCTGCTCTAATGCAGTCATCCACTGTTCTGTAGAAAGGCATTACTTTTGTTGTAGAAAAACAAAATTTTCAGTCATTTTTTTAGAATGGCTTGTTAACTTATGATTTAAATTATTTGCATAGTCTGATATCGATGAGGGATTTCCTATAGGAGGAATAAAAGCAAGTTTTTACTTTACATCCTTGGCTGATAATCTTTGACTGTTATATTTTCTCCCTTTCTGCTTCTTTTTCACTTAAAATGGATTCTGAGATCAGTCATTTCTGTCTTTTTTCTACCATTGCTTGGAAGTCTAAGAGCCTGTCTCTCCCTGTCAGACTCTGAAGGCTAAGGGGCTTATAATGGAGACACTGAAGGTCTCTTAGGTTATATGAGTGATTTTTCACGCCCAAGGCTCTTCTCTTATTAACCATCCCCCTGTTTCCTGAGTGTCTTCCTTGCTCTGATCCTGTGCAATTAAACGCTGTGACCTCTCCTTCCACCTTTTAACACCACTGGAAACATGGCACTGTAAACTGCCTGGCATCTTTCCCACTACTCTGAAGGGATGAGCCTAGAAAAGTAAGAAATTATTTAGGACATTGGTGTCTACATTTTATAGTTGAAGTGCTGCTTCTGATTATATTTGGTTGTATCTGTTTCTTTTTGAGTAAAGGTCTCACTATTTAGTCTGACTTTGAACTTGCTATGTAGCCCAGGCTTGGCTGAGATCCTCCTGCCTCAGCTTCCCAGAGCACTGGGATTATAGGCGTGCACCACATTGCTGGGCACTACTAACATTTTGAATTGAATAGTTGTATTGATTGTATGATGTTTAGCAGCATCCATAGCTTCTACTCACAACAAAAAGTGTAACAACAAAAAGTGTTACCTTCATGTCCACTGCAGGGCAAAATCATTCCATGCTGAGAATTATTACCCTATACTAATTTTTATAATTTTGCCCTAGAAAATAATGCAGAAAATTAGTCTTTCTTTCACTCTACTGCTTCTACTCGTGGTAAAATAAGGTGTTTGCCTGTACTTGACCAGAAAATTGTTAGCTCAAATTTGTGTTGAACCTTTTCTGAAGGTTTTCATAATTCAGCCTTCTTGCTTATAACCTAGAGAACTTATGAAAATAATGTATAGCTAAAGTGTATCAAATGTTGTATTGACTGATTTCTTTTCTTAAATTTTCAGCATAAAAAATCACATGGAAAAGACAAAGAAAACAGGCATTAACCTGATGGAGAGGTCTAAAGTGTAAGAAACTACAGAGCACTCTGTTGTGAAGAGCAGATTACCACTTTGAGCCTAGAGAAATCTTTGGTTAACTTGAGGCTCAGGTGTTTTTTAAATAAAACCTGAAGCCTCAGAACTTGAGCGTTATGTACAGATTTAAAAGGAATAGAATATATCAAGGTAGCTAGTAAATGTAGTTAACTTTAATATCTACCCATGTTTTGGTCATCCTTGTAATTCCCTGTGTATTAAATTGGGTTTCATTTGGGGATTTGAATTGAGTAAATATATTTGTAGCTTTTCATATAAAGTACCTCTCCCTTGTATTTCCTTTGTATGTTATTAAGTAGCAAATATGTGGGAGCTGCATTGTTTTATGCTTGAACTAACATAAGTAAATATCCCTCACCCTTCGCCTTGCAGGGGATCATCCCATTTATTCTCTTGCTGTGATTTACTTAAGTCTACTTTTTCTTTTCCCTAGATTTTTCTGTTTTGACCTCTCGGGTCACTTTCTCACTTTTCATTTGTCACAGAATCTTTCTCTCTGTGGTACTGGGGATTGAACTCAGGACCTTGTACTTGCAAGGCAGGCGCGGTGCCTCTGAGCTAAATCCCCAGCGCTGTCACAGAATCTTTAAAGCTCAAAAAGGTTCCTTTTTTCTTCCTTTTTTCTTTCTTTTTGTTGTAGTTCTAGGAATTAAGCCTAAGGAGTGCCAAGCTGTACCCCCTACACACCTCCCCCCAACCCCTCCTCTGGAAATATATCTTCTTTCAGTTTTTATTTTTCCCTAAACATAAAAACATTTAGCCCAGAGTTCTTCCAAAAACCAGCTTCTCCAATATATATAGATTGCTATTACAATAGAACTTCCTAGAGCTTTGAATCAGGGCTTTGTGGTCCCAGTCTTAAGGGTTATGTTTGTAGGAGAAGGTCATATGATTTAAAGACTTTTTGAAACTGCCAATTATAACTATAATTTGTATTCTTTTGTTTGCTTTATGAAACGTCTTGTTCTTTGTATATAATAAAATATGTTTATATACATTTAATCTTAACCCTTAGAAGAGCCCTGGCTTTTTTTTTTAATGGCTTTATAGCATAAAAACAAGGGTGTTGTGCCACTAAGCTATGCCCACAGCGCTTTTTGTTTTTGTTTTGAGACAAGGTCTCACGAAGTTGTCCAAATGGGCCTAAACTTGCGATCCTCCTGCCCTGGTCTCCTGAGTAGCAGGGAGTACAGGCCTGTACCACCATGCCTAATGCCCTGACATTTTTCTCTGGCAGCCATATTTCTGGAAGTGAGAACATGAAGTTACAGAGGACTTAGAAGAAATACGTGCAAGGAAAACATTTGGTGCCCATGTCATCTTTAGTGTATGTATCTTAGACTTTGATAGCTAACAAAACCCAGGTCCTATTGGAGAATTAGAAAATGTGCAACTTTGAAGAACTAAATTTACCTTGCAGCAGTAGTGTTTTAGGGCCGGAGATATAGCTCAGTGGCACCATGCCTGCCTGCCTGGCAAGCGTAAGGTCATGAGTTTGATTCCCTGTACCAAAAAAAAAAAAAAAAAACCACCAAAATTTTAATAAAATTATGGGTATAATTTCTCTACAAATATGTCAATGTCAGTTATGGAGAGATCTCCCCTTGTAAATTTATAATTAATAAATTTGGTTTCTTTCTTGCCCCATAATTTCTTACCTGGCAATTATATATATATAAACAATCTACATTAAGACTCCTAAAATAAATGTCTATACAGACATCAGCAAGGACAATAGGAGCCAGGTGTGGCAGCGCACACCTGTAATCCCAGCACTTGGGAGGCTGAGGCAGGAGGATCACTGTGAGTTCGAGAGCAGCCTGGGCTACATAGTGAGTTCCAGATCAGTCTCAAGTACATAATGAGACCCTGTCTCAAAAAACAAACAAAAAGAACAATAGGCCTGGCAAATACGCCATGCTTCCAGTTACACTCCAAGGGTGGCCTGTGCCTTAGGTGCAAGATTGAGAAACAGCTTCATCCAGACATAACCTCAATACCAGCTTTAAGTTCTCTCATTCTGACTGTTTAAAAAGTTATCTAGGAATGCTGATGCTTGCCAAGAAAAAAATCTCCAGGAAATTTTAACATCCAGAACCATAAATTATTATTACCACAACAACTTTTCATACAGTGTCATATACTTAAAAAATAACCAAGAGTCCCTTCATCAAAAATGGCATGGTAACTTCAAAAACTGTTCCTTCACAAAAGCATCAAAAGAATAAAAAACATTCAGACTCAACCTCCAAACTCTGGAAACAGTCAAGCGAAAGACCATCCAAAACCAGGAAAGATTTGTGTTTTACTTGGCCTTTCCACATTTCCCTCCCCATCCTGAAGGCTCTATGGTAATCTTCACAAGGAGATAGGAGCCCCCACTCTCAGGGTCTGGTGGTCCTTGATTCCTAGGAAACAGAAAGGCTTTATTCTCAAGATTGTTTAGTCTGGGAAAAACTGAAAGATGGACACAAGGCACTCACTTTGTTTCATTAAGTTTAAATTCAAGGTGGAAAAGTGAGCATTTGTCAAAAATATAAGGCAAATGAGTAGCAGTCCACTGCCACCTGAGACCAGCAATTGCAGCTGAGGTAAATAAGCGTCTAATGCCTCAGAAAAAGCAGTGCAGAGAATTTCTTAAGGAAATCAGGTCATTCAAAAGCACCTACATATATTGCAAGATTTAGAAAGCTAGACATCTGCTTGTGGTGAATTGGATGTAGGAAGAACCTGAGAAGACCCAAGTTTCCACCTGTGCCTGATTTCTATGCTTAGTGCAAGGTGGAAGTAAAAGGTTGATTTTAAATGCCCTGGCTAAGCACTGAAGGTGTTCCCCAACGCAACCAATTTGCAAAAACTAGAAGGGTTCTTATTTTTGGAGTGACTGGTGTTCAAGGAAATCTGTCAACACATTAGCTGAACACAAGCAAAATGAAAACACCTTAGAGACCATGTAAGTCAAACAATAAGAGACTTTACAAAAACAATTTGGATAACTCATGTATTATAGCTCACAGCAAGTAAAAGCATTCCTGATGAGTAGAGTCTGATATCAGAGTTACCACGTTATAATCAAAACGTTTAGCTTTCACCATGAAACAGGCACAGAAAGAAAAAAATATATAGCTCATTCACAAAAGAAATAAGAAGGGCTGGGTATTTAGCTCAGTGGCTCCGTGACTGCCTTGCAAGAACAGGGTCCTGAGTTCGATCCCTGGTACTAGAAAAAAAGTAAAAATAGGGGCCGGGGATTTAGGTCAGCGGTTCGGTGGCCTACCTTGCAAGCACAAGGACCCAAGTTCAATCCCTGGTACCAAAAAAAACAAAAAAAAAAACAAAAAAAAAAAAAGCAAAAATAAAAAAAAGAACAATCTGAGGAAGCATAGATATTGAACTTAATAGGCCAAAAATTTATTCTGAAGATGAAATTTATTTTTAACCTAAACCCATAAAAAGTATACATATTTATGGAGTACCATGTAATATTTAGAGATGTATACATTGTGTTATATACCTATCCGTACTCTTTTATGATGACATTCAAAATCTACCCTTTTTGAAATATACACCTTTTTGTTTGTTTTTTGCCAGCATTGGATATTGAGCCCAGGACCTTTGCACTGAGCTTAAACTAGTGATTCTCATGCCTCAGCCTCCCAGAGAGCATTATTGTTATCTATAGTTCCCCTACTGTGCAACAGAACTTCTAGTACTAGATAAAATTTTAAGTCATTTTTTCTAAATACACTCAAAAGAGCCAAAAGAATCCAGGAAAATAAAGTCTCAACAAATGAAGAAGATCCATAAAGAAACTAACTACAAGTTGAAAAATAAATAACTAATAATATGAGAAAAGGAAAAAAAATAGAAACAAAGTCTTTGTGAATAGGGAAGGGTGGAGGGGGTGAAAGGGAGGGCAGGGGAATGAGGGAAAAGTAAGCAAGATGCATCATGTAAAGGTACAAGATCCCAATGATGAATGTGTGTTGTATACCTAAAATGTATCAATAAACAATTAAAAGAAAAGTTACAAGAAACTAGTAAAAGGAACCATACAAATTAGGGGCTGCAAAGCATAATAACAAGTAGAAGCAAACCATTAAAGAGCTCCAATAGCAGATGTGAGCATAAGCAATTAGAATAAATTGTAAACTAAGTTGTTTGAAATTGTCTCATAGACCTGGAGTGCACCACTAAGCACCATATGAACGTTAAAAACGGAAGACCCAGAAGGAAAGAAGAGACAGTGGATGTGAAAAAATGATGCTAAAATCTTCTCAAATTTGCTAGAATTCTTGAATCTACACACCCCAAAATATTATGAAACTCCAAACATGATAAACTGAAAGGAAATCTACACTGATACATACAATATAATCAGTGTTGAAGCTGAAGATAGAATCATATTGTTATTGGTGTTGGATTTATTTTTTAATAAACTGAGCTTTGCATCACTGATTTTTTTTTTTTTTTGAGAGAGGGTCTCAAACTATGTAGTTGAGACTGACCTGAAACTCACTATGTAGCCCAAGCTGGTCTCCAACTCACAGTAATCCTCCTGCCTCAACCTCTAGAGTGCTGGGATTACAGGGGTGTGCCACAATGCCCGCCAGATTTTTTTTTCCCCAACCAGGGATCGAACTCAGGACCTTGCACTTGAAAGGCAGGCACAGTGCCACTGAGCTAAATCCCCAGCCTCCTGCATCACTGATACTAAAGAATGGTCCTATACTCAAAACAGCAAACCTCTTAGTTTCAGAGGGGGAGTAAAGAAAAAAGTGATAAACAGGAAACTGTGTGGAGGTGCAGGTGTTGAGAAGTCTGGCTCATGAGCAGACAGTGAGGATCTGGAGATGCAAGGGCCGACCCTCCTCACCCTCAGGATCAAGGGCCTGCATTACAGAGGGTCAGATTTATTTCACCCTAGAATTAAACTTAATTTTAAAATGTCCCAGCACCAATTTAATAGAGCAAGTGTAAAGTCATTCAAAAGTCAGCTAAAGTCATTCAAAACGTAAAAGGCTTCTAAAGCATTAAATTAGAGACATCAGATGATAGGAAACAGGGAAGTAGACTGGAGATGGGAAGGGCATCTAGGGATGGGGAGAAGAGAAAAAAGGATTAAAATCATATAAAAATAGGTAGATATATAGGTATAAATCTGTGACATCACACACACAGACACACACTCACATATATACTCCCAAAAAAGAAAGTCTGCACATACTAATAAACATAAGTATCAATATTGTTGGAAGTGTTAATCAGCAGATTCAAAAAATGTTTTAAAATACTACAATTTGAGAGGTGTATTGTAAGGCCCGGATTTAGCTCAGTGGTGCCACTGCCTGCCTCACAAGTTCCCAAGTTCCATCCCCAGTACCAAAAAAAAAAAAAAAAAACAAAGGGCCAGGGATTTAGCTCAGTGGTTGCCGAGCCTGCCTCTCAAGCGCAAGGACCTGAGTTAGATCCCCGGTACAAAAAAAAAAAAAAAACCACACAGAAAGCGCAGTTAATGAAGTTTTGGAATGAGAACTTTAATTAAATATTCAGAAAATGTACAGATAAGATGGAGTGTTTTGGCCTAAACTAGAAACCATAAAAATGAGACAGATATTCTAGAACTGAAAAATGGGACAAATTATAAATAAAAGATGAGTTTAGTTGCGGAGTAGTCATGGTTAAAAGGAGGGGAAAAGTTAGAAGAGTTAGAAGAACAGTTAAGCTGAAAGAAAGGGTAGATAAAAGATGAGAAACAAACAGGTTATCATGAAGTAGCCATATGTGTAACCGGAGTCTGGTCAAGAGAAACAATGGGACTGAAGCCCTATGTATTAGCCCAGGCTGCTGTGAAAAAAATGCCATAGAAAGAGTGGCTCAAGCAACAGAAATAGCTTGTATTACTGTTGTGGGGGCTACAAGTCTGGAATCAAGGAGCAAGTATACTTTGATTCTAATGAGGCTATGTTTGTTTGTTGATTGGTTTGGCAGTGCTGGGGCTCCAACACAGGGCCTTTGCACTAAGCTACATCCCCAGCCCTTCATTACTTTTTTATTTTGGGAAAGTGTCTAAGTCAATAAGTTGTCTATGTTGGGCTCTAACTTGTGACCTTTCAGCCTCAGGCTCCCAAAGTGCTGGGGTTGTAGGCATAACCACACCAGTGAGGGCTCTCTTCCTGGCAGGGTAGGAAAGTTGGGGAGAGTGCTCTAGTATTTGCTTATGAGAACTCTAATCTCATCATATTGGATGCTCACCCTTATGACTTCCTTTCAGTTTACCTCCTCATAGGCCAAATCTCCAAATCCACTAGAGGTTAGTGTGTGGATTCTGGGCGGGGTGGTGGCGGCGTTGCAATACTGTGTATACCACTGTATAAACCCTAAGCAGAATAAATACAAATGCATACCTAAATACCTCATAGCCGAAGATAAAACTGTGCATGGTGGCCTATGTCTGTAATTCCAGCGCTCAGTGGGACTGAGTTGGGAGAATCACAAGTTCAAGCCCAGCCTGGGTAAATTAATGGTTTGTTAAGGTTCTGTCTCATAGTAAAACATAAAAAGAACTGATAAGAGCTCAGTGCAAAGGCTCTGGATTCAATGCCCAGTACTGTGGGGGGGGGGAATCAAAGATATAGAAAAAAAAGGATGAGTTCATAGGAACAAAAATCATGCTGACAACCGACTTTGTAATAGAAAGAGTGGAGGAAGACAACAGAGACCTTCAAAGGGCTCCGTGAGCCAGGGTGTAGCTCAGAGGTGGGCCATGTACCTAGCATTTGAGAGGCCCAGCACCAAAACCAACAACAATGAGCTCCAAAGAACTGAAGGAGGTGATATCAGTGAGAACGGTGGAATAAGATCCTATGAAAACCCATTTTTCGAGAAAAATAGTAAAAACTTTGAGATAATTTGTTCATTTCAAAATTTTTTAAATTCTGGAAATTAAAAGCTTGCAATAGTCCAGGGAGCAAGTATTGCTTGCTTGATTCATTTATTTATAAGAATGATGTTTTGCGGTGTTTTTAACTTGCCTTCTCAACACTCTTCATTAGTGTGTCAAGCACCGGTCCCATAACTTTAGTTAAAGCCAGTAGCCTACCAGTCACAGGCTAGCCCCTGGTTTGGAGCCCTCCAAAACACCGTTCTTAGAGAATCGTCATTATTGGACTCTGGAAATCCTCTGGAAACCCTCATTCAAAAGGTTTGCCTTTTTTTTTTTTTTTTTTTTTTTTTTTTTTTGAGACAGGGTCTTGCTTTGTAGTTCAGGCTGGTCCTGAACTATGCAGCCCAGGTTGGCCTCAAACGCACTGCAATCTTCCTTCCTGTTTCCCGAGTGCTGGGATTACAGACGTGCGCCCCCACACCTGGTTAAAAGGCTTCCCTTTATTTCACCTGAGTCAAATCTTGCACAATGAGAACAGCATTTTCCCCAGGGCATTTGTTGAAAATAATCGTAAGGGGGAAAAAAGCCGAGAAATGCAGAAAACGCCGAAAAAAATGCAGATGTTACATTCACTAGATAAAGAATTTAAAGCAGGATTGGGTTTATAGCTCACTGCTGAAGTACTTGCCTAACAAACTCAAAGCCCTAAGCTTGATTCCCAGCACCACCAAAAAAATTTTTTTTTAATTACTCCCCCACCCCTTACCGGCGATCGAACTCAGGACCTTGCGCTTGCGAGGCAGGCAGGGCACCACTGAACTAAATCTCCGGCCCTAATTAACTATTTTAAATGCATCTGAAGCATGACTGCTATGCGTTTCCTGGACAGAGTACCGGACAAGGAGTAGGAGCAAATCAGCTTTTTATTAGCTGGAGGCTCCAAGGGATCCAAATAGCCTGGAGAGCTTGGAAGAGAAGTTTACTTCCATTTTTATATCTTTGTTTCTATGGGGAGGGAGAAAGAGCAACCGACGTTGCTGGGGAAACGGCCATTAATCTAAGCATAATTACATAAGCAGAAGGGCAATGAAGTGGGAAGCAGGGAGGTCTGGCAGGACTTTCCAAGATCGTCCTGCTCTAGTGAGTTTGCGTTATAGCAGGGCTATGGATGGAATGTATCTTTCTCAGCAAGCATAGTGACACCTACAGCTGTCCAATTCAACACGAGGAGATGGTTTTCCTTTCACATTCAAAGAGCAAAAGGAAACTATGCTTTTAAAAATCAAGAAAACCATAAGAGTAGTGTCTCCACAAATAGAAATAGCAAGAAGGAAATAGAAATAATAAAAACCAAACAAATTTTGGAGTTACAAAGTATAATAACTAAAACCTTTGAAACGCAACATATGTACTCAAGAACAGAACTGATCAAAGAAAAAGACTCAGCAAATTTGAAGATGAGCCAGTTGAGGTTACCTAATCTGAAGAACAGAAGGAAGAATGAAAAAAAAAATGTACAAGGCATCAGAAACTTGTGAGATATCATCAAGTATACCAATATACACATCATGGGAGTCCTAGAAGAGAAAGGGACAGAAAGAATAAACAAACAATTAAAGAAAATTCCTAAGTTTGCTAGAATACATTAATCTACATATCCAAGTAATTGATCAAACCCCAAGTAGGACAAACTAAAAAAAATCCATATCCATACATATCATAATCAAACTGTCAACAATCGAAAAAAAAAATAAAAGGATCCTGAAAAGTGAAATATAATGGCTCACATTGAAGAGATCTTTCAGTTTCTCATCACAAACCATGGAGATTCGAAGACCACGAGAGGACATTAAAAGTGCTGAAAGAAAAATACCATCAACCAAGTCTCTTACATCTACAAAACTATAATTCAAGAAGAAGAAAAATATGTCATTCCAAGACACACAAGACTGAGACATCAGCAAACCTGCCACACAAGAACTATTAAAAACTGTCTGTCTGTGTGAAATGAAACAATATTTGAGAGTATCTTGTTTCCATATGAAAAGAAAGAGCAGCAGGGCATCGTGGTTTATGCCTGTAATCACAGCATTTTGGGAGACTGAGGCACGAGGAGCTCAAGTTTGAGTCCAACATGGGCAACTTAGCAAGAACCTGTCGCAATGTAAAAAAAAAAAAAAGTTTAAAAGAGCTGAAGATACAGATCAGTGCAAAGACCTTGTGTTCAATTTTCAGTGTCACACACATGAAAAGAATACTGAGGAAGGTAACCAAATAGGTAAAATTTTAAAAGTACATATATATGTTTGGTTATAATTCTTTTTTCCTCTTATTTGATTTTAAAAGATAGCTACAGGGCTGGAGATTTAGCTCAGTGGTGTTGACACCTGTCTCACAAGCGCAAGGTCCCAAGTTTGATCCCTGGTACCAAAAAGAAAAAAAGACAATTGCATAAGGTTATAACTATAAATCTATGCTTATGATGATGGACAAACAATGTGTGAATATGTAATTTGTATGGCAACATTATGAGAAGGGGGAAAGGAACTTGACTATATGGAAACAAGCTTTTGTATACTACTGATTTTAAGTTGGTATTAATCTGGAATAGATTGTTAAATTAAGATATATACTGTAATCATTCCAAACAAAAGTATGTATGTATACATAGAGAGTCTGCCCAAAAATGTATACACACTTCAGGAAAAAAAATAGTATGACTGTTTTTTCAACAGATAGTGTTACCCTCATATGATCATATATTGCAGAGAGAATGTTGGATACTGCAGAAAACCTACTACACTGCTGGCCCTTAGAGAAGAAATTGAAAATTCATGTATAGCAATCTCAAAGACCAAGGTTACTCAAGCAGCAGTTTGCTATACTAATAAACATCTGGAAGCTAATGGCCACCACTTTGAGCACCTCTTTTTGGGAGTGGGGCACCAGGGATCGAACTCAGGTCCTTACACTTGCAAGGCAGACAGCAGAACCACCGAGCCAAATCCCCAGCCCTGTGCACCTCTTTTAATTGCAGAGGTCAAAGGTAACTTGCATTAATCTCATGATGCCCTAATAAATTTAGTATTAAAATATTTATAATAGTTTTTCTTTTCCTGAAGTGTGTATACATTTTTAGTGGACTCTCTATATTGCTCTGTGTGTGTGTGTGTGTATGTGTGTACAGTAAAAGAAATGAAAAGAGTTAAAAATAGTACATTAGAAAATATCTAGAAAAAGAGAGCAGTAATGGAAGATGATGGAAAGACATAAGACATACAGAAAACAGCAAAATAACAAATCTTTTCTTACTAGTAATTACATTAAATGGATTAAATATCCCAATCAAAATTAATACACTGAAACAAAAATTGATACATTGGCAGAATGAATTTAAAATGTGCAATTCCACTGTACGCTCTTTACAAGAGACACACTTTACATTCAAAGATAAACACATGTTGAAAGCAAAAGGATAGTAAAAGCAATGCTGTGTATTCAATAACCAAAAGAGACCTATAGTGCCTGTTCTGATATTCTCCAAGATAATTTTAGGGCAAAAATTATTATTAGACATAGAGGAGCCTTCTTTTTCTTTGAGATGGCGTCTCGCTGTGAGGCCAGGCTGATCGCAAACACCTGGACTTTTGCTTCATCTTCCCAAGTTCTAGGACAATAGGCCCATGCCTGTGCCCAGCAAGAGGGACATATTTTACTAATAAAAGTATCAATCCATCCACAAGACATAACAATTATAAACACATGTAATTAACAACAGCTTCAAATACGTGAAGCAAAAACTGACAGAATTGAAGGAAGACAGAAAATAGCAAGTAACTTTTGGAGACTTCATTTTGTCTCTTTCTTCCCTCTCCCTCTTCTCTCTCCCCCCTCTCCCTCTTCCTCTCTCTTTTTCTTTCGTACTGCGATGGAACCCAGGTCCCAGGGAGTTACCTCCTAGCCCTACCCTCCCACACACACCCCCCTGGTTTCTGTGTTTGTTTGTTTTTTGAGGGAGGGAGGGTATCACTGTGTAGTTCAGGCTGATCTTGAACTCTCCACATAGCCCAGGCTGGCCTCAAACATGTTTCAATCCTGCCTCAGCCTCCAGAGTCCTGCAATTACAGGCATGCACCACCACATCTGGCTTCCCAGCCATTTTGCATTTTTATTTTGAGACAGGATCTCATTAAGTTACCCAGACTTGGCTCAAACTTGCAATCCTCCTGCCTCTCAGCTTCTGTATTGCTAGGATTACAAGTATAGGCCATGTCTGGCCATTCTGTCACATTTATTTATTTATTTATTTATTTAGGGGAAGTTTTATCTTTATTTTTTATCCAGGTTAAATGGAGAGAGAGAGAGAGAGAAAAAAAAAACCCTTAGGGCCTATGATTAGTCAGAGGAAGAAAACAGATTGTGAGAAGAAAAAGTCTCACCAAAATTTAAGACTCTAAAAAACAGCAATAGTCTTTGTCTCCTAAATAAGACACTATCCCAGGACTTTGCAGATATTCTTCCTTTAAAAGTAAGGCCCTTCAGCCAGGAGTGGTGGTGCACGCCTGTATCCCAGAACTCGGGAGGCTGAGGCAGGAGGATCACTGTGAGATTGAGACCAGCCTGGGCTACACAGGGAGTTCCAGGTCAGTCTCAACTACATAGTGAGACCCTGTCTCAAAACGACATGAAAAAAAATATAGAGCTGAAACACAATATTCAGGTGAGATCACTCCTGGAAAAGCACACATGTCATCCATCAGGACAAACTTATTCGTGGAGCTTCAACACTGGGTTGATAAATAATAGAGACCTTATACTTGACTAAACTTTGTGAAAGAAAATCTAAAAGAGTAAAACCTTGAGAATAAAAATTACAGCTTGAAGGCACAAAGGAAATCTGAATGAGGTGTATGACACCTACTTTTTGGCATAATTTTCTGTTCTTAGGAGTTCAGATTTAAAAAAAACAATTCATATGTACAGCCCCCTGGTCTCTCTTCCTTTCTTCTTTCTATGTCCTTCACTGAGGAGCACCCCTAATACCAATGAATGCCTGCCAAAGTCCAGGACAAAAGGCACCCACATTTGGAGGGGAGCAACAAATAATCTATGGGTAAATATAAATGTAAATTCAAGGAAGTCATCAATACTCTTAGCTACCGTGACCTCTGACTATCTAAAGACCAAAACCGGGGCCTTCAAGTCCCCAGTGGAGTATATTATCCAACTATAAAGGCAAATGTGCAACTAGATTCTTAGTATAATTTGTAAACTAGAGAAAAGGGTCACTACTCCATGGTGCTCATTGACTGATATGGTAGCGTAAAGGTCTCATGCTCAAAGAAACCTGCAGTGAAAGTCTGCCCAAGCTAATCCAGATTCTTGGATGAAAATGAGAAAAAATAATTCTGGATAACTTCACAAGAAAAGCAACTTACTGGAAAAATATGTCTATTATTCACTTTTTCTGTTATTGGGATGAATTACCCAATAGCAGTAAATTTAAGGAGGAGAGGTTGATGTGGCCCCTGGTTTGAGAGGGTTCCAGTCACTGAGACAGAGTCTTGACAGAAGGGCCTGGCCGAGGAAAGGCTTCGCTTCATGGTGGGCAGCAGCAGAGAGTGAGGAGGAGGAGCCATGCACAGGAACACACCCTTCCACACCTCTAGTAACCCTCTTCTGACCAGGCCGCACTTCATAAGGCACCCAGCTACAAATTCATCAATGGACAAATCCCACGATGCTTATGTCACCCTCATGATCCAATCACCTTCAAAAGCCCCACCTCTGAACACAGGAGACGTCTGAGTGCAGTGGTTTAGGTATAGTTCGGGCTGCTCGGGGCTGTCCTTCCATGTAATGGTGGAGATGGTTCGGCAACCACTAATACAATTTGCTTATAAGCAGTCATGTGGCTAGAGGCGCTGCTGCGTTCAGACACACATAGGAAATCTTTTTTTTTTTTTTTTTTTACTATGTAGTGAGACTGACCTGGAACTCACTATGTAGCTCAGGCTGGTCTCGAACTCACAACGATCCTCCTGCCTCAGCCTCCCGAGTGCTGGGATTACAGGCGTGCGCCACCACGCCCGGCCACACATAGGAAATCTTAGCTTACCACCAAACATAATTCAAAAGAACCATAAATTATCATCACAAAATTTTCCTTTTGCCCAATAAGGCCGCCAAAAATAATGTGCCAGGCAGGGTGGATCCCAGTCCCCAGCTACACCGCCGTTTGAGGAATATTTTAGAAGTAAAACATCACAAGTAGGTAGGCCAGAGGGTCTTCAAGAAGGCACAAGGGTTTGGAAAACAGCCAGCAATCAAAGCTGGACTGTGAGAATAATCCCCTCCTCAATACTCCAAGACAGGTGGGTGGTGCTTCCAGGGATGTCACCATGAGCCCCACTAGAGACTGGACACCATTACTGTGGGAGGAATAAATTCTAAAGGGTCCACTGCACCACTTCAGCCATCCCACTCTTACCCTCAGGAAGAGCTGCCCATCAGAGGGACCGAACATGGGACAGACGTTTAGGTACAAGTGTGGGGCCTCTGAAGCTTCCATGATAGAAAACCGAGGCACACAGCCCGAGACTCATCCAGGAGATCCCCCCAAATGGAGACATCCAAAGGTTGCGCAACCAAATGTGAAGCCTTTCACACAGAATCCGCAACTTACCAGATACGTGATGGTGAGCAAGTGACTTTATTCTCCGCATCTCAGTTTCACTGGCCCTAAAAACGGAACAATTAACATCCATCTCGAAAAGCTGTCTGAGGATAAAGGGACGCTAATGTTCCGTCAGTCTGGTGGTGTTCTTTTGACCTGGATGTGAGGTAGAAAGTTATCACTTTTAATAATAGAACAACCAGGCAATATATTAAGAAAGAAACGGAAGACTCAAATACTTTTTTTTTTGAGGGGCCAGTGATGTAACTCAGCGGCACCATGCCTGCCTGGCAAGCACAAGGTCCTGAGTTCGATCCCTGGTACCAAAACAAAATCCATACCTTCAAGCAACCAATAACACTAAAATATATAAAATAAAATGGAATATATCTAAAGAATATACAAAAGTCCAGATGCTAATAAAAAAGAAAAACGTAAGAAGATTAGAAGGATGTCTAGAAATATGTGGCTCATTTCCACAGTAACAACTATAAAAACTTGACAATCAGATTTGTTGCATGTTCAGCCTTGAATCTTCGTGTTATATATTCATTCTAATCAAACATATTACAGATAAATCTTGAGTTGATTTTCAGGACACTTGCCAATACTATTATAACAGGGAGGGAACCTTGGCAATGATTATTATTATTTTTTTTGTACTGGGGATTGAACTCGGGACCTTGAGCTTATGAGGCAGGTGACAGCACACTGAACTAAATCCTGGCCCTTCTGTGATTGATCTTTATAGCCCCCACTAGGTATTTATATCTAATATAATAGACTTTGGGCAAATTTCTAATAGAAAATTCTCCCTCTAGTCAAAGGCATACAAAATCCAAATGCTGTGCATTTATTTCAAGTAATATTTGCTAGAGAGATGCTTTTTTACTATAAAAGAATTAAAAGCCCCCTGGACTCTTCCTTCTCCATCATTGTTGTAATTATCATGGGTGACAATATCATCATCGTCTTCACCACCACAACTACCACTTAATGACTTGGTTACTGGTATGCCAGTGATTTACACATAACAATTCATTTAATCCTCATAGCAATAGGATGAAAGAGCTATTATTACAGTCCATATGTAACTTTTAAGGAAATAGAGCCCAAAGATATTCAGAAAGCAGGGCTGGCGATGCATTTGCTTAATACATGTGAGTCCAAAGGCCCCTGGGTTTTAATCCCAGCACAGGAAAAAGAAAGGAAGGAAAGAAGGAAGAGAGGGAGGGTAAGAGGGAAAAGAATCAAAACTTAGTTGAAATAGTGGTGCTTGAATTTAAAAATCATGTTTGTTTTACTCAACTCATTGATGTTGTCAAAAATATCTATTGAGCCACTACTACACGCCAGAGACTGTATAGAACCGGATTCAGAATTCAAATAGTACAAAATGGTATACTGCACGCGGCCACTTGCTATCTCATTGTCCCCTATGTACCCACCATTATGCGGTCTTCTTCTAAGTAACCAAGGTTTCTCGTGAGAGCTGTAATTTCAGCTGATTTCCTTTCTGAATCAAACCTCGGTGTGAGTAATGTTTCCCACATTTCTTAACAGTTACAACTTCTTTGATGTCTTGAATAAGTCATTCTTTCAGGTCCATTTCACAGCTGAGGGAGAAGTGTGATTTTAGGAAGCCAGATAGTCCTTGAACTTAAGTCTTTGTGGAAGAGGAGGATAAGCTCCTGTAGGTTAACTGCAGGGTCTTTACCCTCCATTTTTCTAGAGCCTGATCACCCCTAGTGCTGGTAAATCCCCATATTTTGGATCTCCACAATGTCCCTCCACCCAGCATTCTCTGAACCAACCTCTCCACCCTCCCAACATACACACACACACACACACACACACACACACACACACACACACACACACAGCATCCCTGAAAAACATAGGCCTTTGGAATGCTTTGTTGGTGTGGCATCATAACATTTGTTGCCTTTTGCTTTTTCTCAGAATAGAATCTTGAGAGTTAAGAACAGGAGAACTTTGCACTCATCAGGACTATAATCTGGACTGCCTTTTTCCTTCGGATATTTGGTTCCTTGGTAATGAAGTTCTTCCTCTCCTTCCTGGATGATTAGAAGGGTACTTCACTTGTGACAAAATGACAGGGAAGGTGCATAGGATGCAGGTTAGAAAGTCCCATGGCCCACACAGCCAGAATCCCTGTCCATCACTTCTGGTACTTTTTCAAAGGTTGGTGCATAGGAATTTTGCTCTACCTCTTTAGACTTAGATTATATGCTAAAATATCACGTCAGATATTTTAATTGTTAAAATTATTGTATGCCACATTACTGTCTACCATGTCACATCCTTACATTATTTATAATTATATAATACTGAGATATAATTTGTATATCATACAATTTAAACTATTTTTCTCTAAGATAGTTACAAAGTTGTGAAACCATCACAATAACTTTTAGAATGTTTTCATCCCCAGAGAAACCCTAAATCCATTAGCAGTTCTCCTTCATGTACTTCCAACTTCTCTATCCCTAGACAACTCTGCTTTTTGTCTTTAGGGATTTGACTCTTCTGGACATTTTATATAGAGTCACATAATATATGACATTTTATGACATACTTCTTTTGAAAAATGTATTTCCAAAGTTCATTCATGTTGTAGTGTTATCAGAACTTCATTCCTTTCCATTAACAAGTAAAATTCCTTGGTGTGGATATACCTTATTTTATCTGTCCATTCATCACTTGATAGACATTGGGCTGTTCAAGTTTTTGGCTGTTATATTTCCACTTTTTGACTATCGTGAAAAAGTCTGCTGCAAACACTTGTGAATAAGTTTTCATTTCTTGGGTATACACCTAGAGATGGAATTGCACTATTCCATTTGCACTGGTACTCTATGTTTAATATTTTCAGGAACTGCCAGGCTGTTTTCCAAAGCAGTCAACTTCATTTCACACTGCTACCAGCAAAGTGTGAGGTTTCTAAATTACACATCCTCATTAACACTTGCTTTTAAGTTTTTTTATTGTAGCTATCCTTGTAAGAAGTGGTACCTCTTTGTGGTTTTAATTTGCATTTCCCTGATGATTAATGATGTTGAACATCTTTTTGTGTGCTTATTGGACATTTGAATATCCTTTTTGGAGAAATACCTACTCAGTTCTTGCACTCTTATTGAGTTCTTCAAAACTTTTACATTGAATAAATAAATATCATAGATGCTACCTAAGGATTCATGGCCAGTAAAATTCACCTATATCACAGTGCTACGTAATACACATTGTACTATGTAAAATGTGGGAAGGAGGCTGGAGGAGTGGCTCAGTAGTAGAGCACTTGCTGAGCATGAATGGATGGGGATTTGATCCACAGCACCACCAAACCAAACCAAAATGAAGCATGCCGGGCTGCCTCGTAAGCACAAGGTCCTGAGTTCAATCCCCGATACTAAAAAAACCAAAAACTAAACAAGCAAGCAATAAAAACCAAAGAAAATAAAACAAATAAACAATTCCAGTAAAAGGAAGAAAGAGAGCGCTGGTGAAGAGAAGACAAGGTAATTATTGGTTACCACCTATGTATTTTGGGCTCTGGTCCCATTCCTGACATGGACAAGACATTTCTATTTGATCAGACTGTCATTTTGTTAAATTAGTAAGGCATTAAAATACTAATTAGATTTTGTCAAATACTAAATAAGATGAAACAACTTGATATGAGATTTAATAAATTATCGTCATTCCACTTGGTATGGTGGCTCAAGTCTGTAAGTCCAGTTCTTCGAAAGGATGAGGCAAGACTGCAAGTTCATGTCCTGCCTGGGCAATTTAGCCAGATCCTGTCTCTAAATAAAAAAAATTAGTAAAGGCCTGGGAATGTAGTTCAGTGTGAAAGCTGTGGGTTCAACCCACAGTACTGCAAAAATAAAAATAAAAAATAAAAACAAAAATTATTGTCATTCCAACACTCAAAGGTAATAAGTCTTGCAGTGTAAGTAGAAATAGAACTAAATTGCTATAACAAAATCCATTTGTGCTTTTCAGCTACAGCTAATTTGGAATTTTACCTCTCTATATATTTAATTATTGGAAATAAGTTGCAAAAAAGTCTACATAAGTTCTTACTTGATAAATTAGAGGTGAGAACTACCTTTTCTTCTTACAAAATCTGGTCCTTTGCACAATGATGAAAATAAATGGTGCCAAATTTTTGGAGAGAGTCTTGTTTAATTTGGTATATAATTAAAATCTCATGTAGCTTTATTGGTTTTAGTATCCAGCAGAGAAAAAATATTGAAACTCCAAGAGATTTTTGAATTAAATAGCTACAACAGTTTTGTTTTATTAGTTCTGACTGTGTGAAAAAAAAATCATAAGGACAATGTTGGAAAAATCTAGTTCTTTTAGATCCCCAAATGACTTTTAAAACAATAAAACAAACTATAAAACCCACTCAAGTGATATTAAAAATTATGTAGTTCAATAAATGTGACATTCACAAATGTGGTTGCAATTTTTTTAACTACAGCAAAGTGAACACGGATCTGATGACTGGACTTACAAAAGGTAGTGTTATATAGCTTAACAGAATTAAGTGCTTCAATTTGCTGGTGAGGATTATGTAGTTGAGTTGGAATGTTATACTACCTTTTTAAAGATCGACATCTCCTTCTCAGGGCCTGTGGTGACATCAAAGAAGGAAACGATGCTTCCTTTATTAGTGATTATTTAATGATTAGAGAACATTTCTCTAGTAATAGTGATTATTAACAATCATTTTCCCAGCATTTTAATATTTGGGGGTATATTTGTACATTTATCAAGCCCAGAATAAATTAGTACTATGAACTCATACTATTTTTGAAGATGATATATTAAGTCTAGTGATTTATGTAAAGGCCGTAAATGAACAGGATTAATTATTCCAGTTACTAGCTAGGTGGAAGGGGCAAAAATGAAGAAAAACAAAATGAGGGGAAACACTTTGTGAGAAAAAAATGTTACTTGCTTAGTTCACTGAGGCCCTAATCTTTGAAGACCAAATATAACTTTTGAAGGGATATTTGAAGTTCAGACAATAACTGTCCTTTCTTGGTCCTCAGAACCTGTGTCTGTTCTCGGAACACAGAAGAACAGATTGAGTTCTCCAGCAGGCCTTGCAATGAGAATGATGGCTGGTGGAGACTACAGACATCAGAGCTGACTCACAGAGAGCCACATGATTCCCCAAAACTCCTCCATTAATGGTTCCAAGGGTAAGGAGCTACCTAAAATTATATGCAGACTTAACAGATAATTACAATTTTTACCTTCAAAAAATGAAGCAGTGCTTTCATTTTTAACATTCAAAATCATACTTTCTCCCCAGGTTTTATGTTGAAAACTTAAAAACCTACAGAGGTTTAGTTTAGTTTATCTCCACATATGTGTACCTAAGTATGTATGTATTAAGAATGTGTGCATATATATGTGTACATTGAACTATTTGAAAATAAGCGGCAGATATCATGACCTACCACCCCTTAATACTTTTTTTTTTTTTTTTTTTTGTATCAGGGATCAAACTCTAGACTTTGTGCTTTCGAGGCAGGTGGTGGAACTACTGAGCTAAATCCCTGGCCCCAATGCCTTAGTTTATATCTCTCAAGAATTACATTTTCCAGTATAACTCACAATACCAACATCACACCTAAGACAACATTAGTTTAATATTGTCACCTAACATACAATTAGTATTTACATTCCTTTACTATCCTTGAGCAAGTCTTTTATATATTTTTCAAAAACCTAGAGTCCAATCAGTTGGGGTGATATCATGAGACCTTGTGAGATGCCTCATCTTTAACATTTCACACATTACTTTTGCTGTCCAAGGATGATTTTCTTGAACAAAAGGTTATATTTTCTGATTTTATCAACTTTCTACATTTGTTAGCTGGCATTCTTCCAGTTTTCCCACCCTCTACCCCTTTCTCTTACTTTGAGTTATTACCATGAGCTCATGAAGGGCTATAAACAATGTATTATAATCTCTTCAAATTTAGCCAATGCAAGCCTTTTCAAGGCAGCCTGCCCACCCACCCCTCCACGATTTCTGGCAACATGGTTTCTTAGTGCATGTTGCACATTTCCCACCTCAGATTTACAACCAGCCACTTATTCAAGGATTTAATTATAGTATTAATGGGTCACACACGTATGGTTCAATTCTTGAAATATTCACGGAATACACATTCTCCCTTCAACCCCATCCCTGTCTTCAGCCAATGTTATTTGAACAGCCAATACTATTGTGTTTTTTTTTTTGTCATATAACAGGGCAAACACACAGAAATAGATATAGTCTTACTCCCAAGGTTGTAACTCAAATAATAGTGTACTACACTTATTAGGTTTGTCTGTGCTTATAGCTCTTCCCTTTCATTTGATTCTGAAAGATGCCTATGACAAGAAGATGCCTATGACAAAGAAAAGCTCAGGGTGGTGAAGTGACCAAGTGTTGTTATTAGCAGACAACACTCACATGCTGTTCTCTGGACTTGGAACGTCCCTCTTTCCCACCCTAGTCTTGTTGACACCTACTTATCTTACAAACCTCAATCACTTGGGAAGTCTTTCCCTTCCCTACAGTTCTTTGACCCTCTCCCCACCTCCACAATTAAGTGATGTTCTCCTGTTATAAGGCTTCAGCTCTCTGTGCACGTCTCCTTCCTAGCACATGTATGTAACTGTGTGAAATTTGTTTCCTGCCTCCGTGAGGACAAGGATTACATGTCTTGTTCGCTGCTGGCACACCGCAGTTTTTCAACAAAAATGTGCGAAGTGAAACTCGAACCCAGGCAGTCCAGCTCCGGGTGCGGTCTTCCTACTTCTGTCCCAATGCAGTTGGAGAAATAGTTCAAAGATGTAGATTTAATAATATTTTTAAAAATCTAATAGAAAAAGCTCGGAAATCTATTTCCAGGACTAATACAGAACCTTAGCGGAAACAGTTTACCGCTAGGTGTGACGACCGCAGGAGGGCGTCAATAGAGAAATTGGCCCTTTGCAATGGAGGCGCGTGAAGGCGCACAGGGTTGAGGCCACACTGCACTGGGAGAGACAGCGCCTCGGCTTCAACAGAAAACACTTGCAAAACAGAAGATCCCGGCTGCCTGAAGCTGTGACCCCCCCAAGGCTAAGGAGAAAGGACACGGAGGATCCCCCATTGCATCCAAGAGTACTTCGTAGCCTCTGCCTGGCACTGTACGACCTGATCCTCGCCTTGCATCCTGTCCCGAGCAGCTTCTACCAGCATCCCAGAGAAAGGGCTGGGGTCTGGGAGCTCCCCACTGAAATGGGCTGGGGCTGCCCCGAGACTGGAGCACCTGAAGTCTACTCGCCTGAACCCGCTAGAGTGTAACTAAGGGCGGAGTTCCTTCTCTTCGGAGTAGCTCTAGGAGCCAGGGGCTCTCTCCAGTTGTGAAGGTAAGAGGAGCCCCGGGCAATAACCAGTGTCACCGTTATTCCTGGGAGCGCACCGTACTGGAAGGGTTCTCTCGGGACTGCGAAGGCACAGCCCTGCCAGCGACCCGCGATCCAGCCTGATCCTGTCGCTCCTCGCCTGGGGCAAGCTGCCCCGACTCTGGACTCAAGCCCGGACCAAACTCCTGGCTGGGGCTATGGCCGCCTGGGCCAGCGTTCCTGGCAGCTGCCGTCCTCCCCTCTCTCCCGACGGACGCGGCTCGGCCTCTCCTGGAGGGTGTCTCCGGCCACGACGCCTGGAGTGCCCAGTGGAGACTGCAGCTCAGGACACCTAGCTGGGCTCGGGGTCCCCTGAGCCCGGCGGTCAGAGCGTTCCGGGGGCGTG
>NW_022900932.1:41872151-41914247 GCF_012274545.1 Fukomys damarensis
CAGGAGCTGGCGGCCGAGGGCAGCCTGGGGTAGAGCGTGTCGCCCGGGGTGGGGCCCTCCAGCAACACGGACGGGGAGGACGGTGTCCAGGCACCCCGGTCCTACCCCAGAAGGGCAGGCGTAGCTGCCGGGCCGGAGGTTACGAGGCTGGACTTGGTTCAACAAGCTTGTGTAGTGAAAGAGCCTGACCCTTTCCGTTCATAAAGGAAATCTTGACTTCTCGATAGGAGTAAATCTGGTTTCAGAAGCTGTTAAGTGTTTTCCTGGCTGCATGAAGCAGACCCTTCCCCCGGAGTAGTGCACGCTGCTGATTATTTTATCGACATCCTCAATACAGACAAATTCAGGAAACACTCGACTTCTGATAGCCGGGATCCGTTTTTCTGATATTGTTCATTTCCTCTGTGTGGGATGTGACTTTATGGCAGCTAAAATAACCAGTTGCTTCCTTTTTTTTTTTTTTTTTCTTCTCGAGGCTGTTTTGCACCAGTCTGAAGCCTGACGCAAGCAAAATCTCGAAAAAACAATGCCAGCTTTCAAAGCGCTTAGGCGCAGGCCTGCAGTCGCACCGACGGACGGACTGACAGACACCTCTTTAGAGCAGGAAGGTGCAGACCCGGGCAGCAGTTAGGAAGGGCAGCGCACTGAGCAGTTTGAGGGGCTTGCTCCTTCCGTGCGCAGCCTAAGAAATAAGCCACCAGTGTCAGGACTCGGGTGACCCTTGGCGCCCCTGGGGTCTTAAGCCCCAGGACAGTTAAGGGTGAGGGGAGCTTACCCTGGACTACCAGAATTTTACATCAACTCTGTTTATTAGCAGCTTCATCGTCACTATAGTGGCGGGGTCTCTAGTTCAGTGCACTTTAGCTTCTCAACGCTAACAAGATTTGGGATGTGTGAGTTACATTTTCTTAAAAGGCTATTTATTATATTTTTATTTTTATCCCAGCCTTCCTGGTTTTGTGCCAAGGCCCCCGTGGCTCTGTCCCCAGTTGGGGCCGGAGCGGGACTCTCAGCCCTGCTGGGTTTGAGGACGAACGTTTTCACAGAGCGCGCCCTGGGTTTCCTTGGGTTACTTCTGGGACCGCGCAGGAGGAAGCAAAGGGTTTTTCGTGATAGACCAACAGGAAACACATTGACGGAAATGTTGCCATAGTCCATGGGGTGGTTTTAACTGGCCACCCCCGCGGGCCGGGTGTGAAATCAAAGGAGGTTCGGCGCCTTAGGGCCAGGATTGGAGGCACCACGCGCGGCCTAGTTCGTCCCCCAGCGCCAGCGCTTCTCGGGCAGCCAGGCTCAGGGTGCTGTAGCAGCCCCATTCCTCCCCAAAACGCGTACACTAGCGTCTCTGGAAAGTGCGTTTCAGCAAGGGAGAGGATTGAGAGGTACAAAAAGCTGTGCATAATTTCCAGACGACTTTTGAAAAAGTTGTCATAGAGTGTTAAGCCCAGCCGGCAGTGAGCATTTACTTGGGGATGGAAAAGATTTGTGTTATCTAGTCATAGGTGTGATGGTTGTGTGTCCGAGTGTACGGGGTGCTCTGTGTGTGCCTATACGTAGCTGTGTGACTTTGGATGCTTGTATGCGTACGTCAGGGGTTGGTGGGAGCCTGTGGGGTCCCTGTGCTGGGTATGTAGTTGAGTAAGTCAGGTTGAGTGGCTTCGTGCATCTCCTCCCACCCTTCACCACCGCCTCCAGGGTGGTCTAGAGGATGCTCCGCAGCTCCAGCTCCAAGGCCCTTGCTAACTACTACTCTGCTTGCGCTAGGCAAACCCGTGCTCTGGAGTCCTTTCTTGCAGAGGCCTCTACATAAAAGGAAAGGTGGTCAGGTGAGGTTCTCCAACGACCAGACCATCGAGCTGGAGAAGAAGTTTGAAACGCAGAAATACCTCTCCCCTCCTGAGCGGAAGCGTCTGGCTAAGATGCTGCAGCTCAGCGAGAGACAGGTGAGCTCTCCCAGCTTGGGAGGAGAGACCGGCTTCTGGGGGTCGGGGCCACCAGGACCAAGAGCAGTAGAGAGGCAGGAAAGTGCGTTGCACTCCGATGCTGTTCAACGTTTGGAGGGTTAGTTGGCTCCCCAGTCCCAGATCTGCTTCTCTTGTCCTACCCAGGCTCCTCGGGATTCTGGGCTCTTGGTAAGGTTTCTTTCTCTTTCCTGTAGGTCAAAACCTGGTTTCAGAATCGACGCGCTAAATGGAGAAGACTAAAACAGGTATCAACGAAGTAGTTCTGTTTCTATGGGAATAAATATTTGTATCATGTTATCTCAATGCGGGGCCTGTTATGGGTTGTATGCAAAAGTCATTTGAGAGACTATTTAACCTCTTCACCTTGATTAAAAAGGCAAATAGTCCTGCTGAAATTCAGGATGAGTTGCTCAGGTGGCAATAATGCTAAAAGCACCTAATGCAGTTCCTATATCAATTATGCTTGGGTTTTCACACACTGGCTAGTAAAACTCCCAGCTAATTGTTTTATAAACCCCATATGTTGTTTATCTAATTAATGCAGGAAAGATAAAGTAATTGACAGTAAATGACTTAAGCAGTTATCTTTGGGAGAAAATTGTTTCTTTTATTTACACAGCCATAATAAAACCAGGCAGAACTCAAGAGTAAGTATAAGGACACAAACACCTTTCAGTCTTGTTTGTGCTGTCTTTAAGCAGAATAAAATATCACAAAGTTTAAAAATTATTTTCCATCCAATGCCAACTCTTCAAATGAGTCTAAAAAATGTAGGGAAATATCCAAGCCTGTTAGGAAAGTAGTTTAAAATTTCTAATCGTCTTTCCTTCAGTGACCTTGTTACGCAATATATGATAAAAAGGAAAGGCCTATTCAGTTTTTAAGGAAGCTCTCTTGGTCTAAAGCTGAAGATCTGTTTTTGATATCCTAATCTGGATATGTTTCCACAGTTATCTGACAGTTACTGAATTGTTAATTTTCCATTGTAAATGATAAATATACAGTATTTTGAAATAATATGAGTGAGGAAATTTAATATGGGTTGTTAAATTTATTGATCATTACTTTTCCATTAAAAATAAGATATCCCAAAGAAAGATCATTTTGAAACATAAAATAAAATTCCTGTAATTTTATTATTCTATCATTATTTAAATATTTGCAGATTTCTCCTCAGGCTCTGACCTTGTACATATGTTACACAGTTGAAAACTTGAATGTAGTACTTTATTTTGTTTAAAAAAACAGTATATGATATTTTTCCTCTATATAGTATAGTATTAATATTCATTTTATTTAAGCACAGGATTAAAAATTCACTGACTTATTTAATTCTTGTTCAAAAGCTTTTTTTGGGGGGGTACAGGAGATCAAACTTAGGACCTTGAGCTTGTGAGGCAGGAGGTAGAACGACTGAGACAAATCCCCAGCCCATGGGGACTCTTAAATTAGTAGTTTCTATATAGTATGGAAATACTTTTCAGGAATTTCCTCCAGATTTTAAGCAAACTTTAGTTAACTCTCTCCCTTCTTAGCAACATTCTATTTCTTTTTTTTTTTTTGGCAAGATTTTGTCTCTTGCTACATATTTGTGTACATGTTTATAAATTTACATTAAAATGAATAAAAAATAATTCAATCTAATAATTTGGAAACTTTCTTATTAATTCACCACTTTTTGGTGGGGAGGGGAGTGCTGGAGATTGAATCTGGGGCCTTGTAGAGGCCTCAATCCCTAACATTCGTATTCTTAAAATGTCTGTAAGATTCTGTTAATTGGACAAGATTTAAATATCTAAAGAAAAAGACAGTGTGCAGCTGTTTTTTCCCCCTCAAATTTTTAAGAATCCTGATACCATGGGTCTAGGGTGGTATTAACCAGTTGCACCAAAGGTTGCAACTTTTTGAATTTCTGCATGAAATTTATATGTTACTGAGAAAATTCAAGGAATGAGAATTCGAAGAGAAAATTTTTATATTCCGTTGTTATGTGCCATTCCAAAAGTGGGGCACTAGGCATAAAAGGATTGTTTCATTGATGCAGTACATTTACACTTACATTTGTGACTCGTACTTGTATTTCTTTCAAATCAAGAATCACAAGAACTTATTTTCTAAATGAGAAGATTATAACTGAAAACATTTAATAAACTGAAGAAAGGTGCTGTAGGATGAAAAGACATTTTGATATATATGCCTCTTCTCCGTATTTCATGATCCTGCCGATTTCCATTTTCATCCCCTCCATCCAGGAGAACCCTCCAAGCAATAAAAAGGAGGAACTGGAAAGTTTGGACAATCCCTGTGACCAGAGGCAAGACTTGCCCAGTGAACAGAATAAAGGTGCTTCTTTGGATAGTTCACAGTGTTCACCCTCCCCTGCCTCCCAGGAAGACCTTGACTCAGAGATTTCAGAGGATTCTGACCAGGAAGTGGACATTGAAGGCGATAAAAGCTATTTTAATGCTGGATGATGGTCACCAGAATTGGCATGTTCAAAAAGCTGGACTGGGAAATAACAGTTTGCTATAGAAATTCTTCACGGAAGAACTGGAAAATTATAAGAGAAATGAAAATCCATTTTCTAGTATTCTGGATACCTAAAAATATTTGGTGCACTGGCTTATTAGAAAAGTTACAATGAAGCCTTAATTTTAACTTAACAAATGTTGTATGTACTGATTATAGGTTGTTTTGATAAAAATTCATGCCCCTTTCCCCTTTTTAGAAAAAAAGAAAGTTTGTTGTTTCTATTTATAAAAAGTAATTTTGAACTTTTGTTAAATTTTTAAGTTATAGCTTTAAAGGTTTAATGGGCTCTTCTTGAATGACTTTCTATAACCTGTATTTACGTCCTACTTAGTGGCAAAGCAGAAAGCACCCCCAAATCCAGTGCCTTAGAAAAGAGGCCTATATTTCAGGCAGCCTTGGAATACTTTAAAAAGGAAACAGTCTTTACTTTTATATGCTATTCTTAACTGTTGCCTTAAATCCACAACCAATTCAGAGCAGAGCTGATAAGGCTCTTAAATACTTGGCTTTGCACTACCACTTAGTACCTGTTTGACAGAGGTGTTAAGAGGATAGTACTGTCCTACAGGCAGAGAAACTGACTCATAGGTGACTAACAACCTCAGCTGAACTAGAAATTCCAGATTAAGTGTAAGTAGACTGTAGATATTGTGTTTTATATCAAACGGTGTCTATAACGTGTGTATATAGAATTGTTCACTGTAAAAACAACGGCCAGAATTTTTTTTAATGAGTTCATTGTCTATAAAATAAATCTGTCCTTGGGACGACTGACCTCATCAGATATCACATTCTCTGGTTTAAATACACTCACACACACACACACACACACACACACACACACGCACGCACATGCACACACACCCCTTTTCTTAGAGCACCTCGAGGTACCTGCCGGGTGCTCTGAGACCCACCCGGAGTCCGGGCGCTGAGCTTTCTGTGGCTCTTGCTCCGTGAGTCCCGGCAGCACAACGGACCGAAGTGATGGACTAAGGTCGCTGGAACTGGAGTTTGGGGTGGAGTCTGGAGGGAGCTGGGTGCGGTGGGGTGTCTTGAGTGCGCCTTCCGCACGCCGAATATCCCCTACCCCTCTTCCCGAAATGGACTAGTCGGCCGGGCAGGCAGAGGCAGGCGGGTCCGCCCGAGCCCATCGATTGTCCCGGGCTGCGCGACTGGCCCAGACCGCTGACCTTGACCGATGTGAGTCAACACCACGTCACCCTTGAAGGCTCCGGAGCCCCTCTGCTCGGCTACGCCGGGGTTTGGGGGAGGGAGGGAGTTAGCACCAAGGCGCGATTCTCCTGCTCAGCCAGCTTCAGAATCACCCACGGGGCTTGAAACTCCTTCCCCTTCGCAGAGTTCAGATTGGCAGGTCTAGGGTGCGAGCAGGAATTGGAGTTTCTACAAGAGCGTGGCTTATGCCAAAGCTGCTGGTGCCAAGAGCATACTTTGAGAACCGCGGTCTAAGGTGCTGCTAGTGTGGAAGTAGCAGCAGGAACAGCTCACCAGGGGTTGGGGGTTGCAGCTGAGAGGGAGGAGGAGGGACAGAGATTAGGGGAACAAGGGAGTATCCTGGGAGGTACCAGTGAGGATTAATGGCTAGAGGAGGGTTCGGGATGCAAGAAGGAAATTCCAGGGACTTGACGGGAAAATGAAGGTGCTGAGACGAACGGGGACGAGGCTGAGGCTTCTGACAGTCCCGTACAAGGCTAGGCAGCAGCTACCTCCCTGCCTACCTGAGCCTGCTCAGGTCTTTGCCATTCCAGAAAAGCCACAACAAAGACCTGTGGGGAAGAGGCCTAGAAATCTCTCCCTTCTTTCTCTCCTCGAGTTGTGGGTGAGGACTTGAGACCTAATGACCCTACCCTGATCTGGCTGACACGGGGTGTGGCTGCCCAGATTCAGACCCTCAGTCAAAGACAGTGAAAAAAATCGTTACTCTTAGCAGATTGTTACATCTTGCCTCCATAGATCTCCACAAAAGCCCCTGGAATTGAAGGTGAGTTTGACTTTTAAAACTGAGTACTGATTCTTAGGCAGAGAGGTGGATAAATCTGGAAACTTGAAGATTTGCACTGGAGTTTCAGTTCTTAGCCTCAATCCTCTTATTTGTAGAACAAAGATGGTCTAGTTGAAATAGGAGACCCCTCCTGCTCCTCATTTGCCAACTCAGTTCATGATCTTGATTTTCCCCCCTATTCTACATTTTCTCAAAGTTAGAGCCCAAAGTAGCCACCCAGTGGGAGAGTTTTCCTTCCCATCAGCTGCTGGTTCCAAACTCCAGACTTTGCCTTTCAAGTTACATCAGGGTTTCAAAGGCCGTAATCAATCTTATCTGAAAATGAGACTATCAGATTTTTGGAGAATGGAAGGCTTGTGGACTTAGAATTAAATTAAAGTAATCCTGAAATCTGCACATGTTTTGCCTCTGCAGATAACCTCTGGTTAATATTTATTCTTATGAGTAACTGTATCATGACTATTAAGCAGAGAAACACCATGTATCGATTACTACTTGTAAACTTCAGGAGTGAAGTCTTGTTTTAAAGTCACAATTCCCTAGTCCAGGCTGTTTTCCAATTTAAAGCTAACCTTGATTCTTTTCAAGTTGCTCATGATCTGAACTAAACACGTCTTTAAATGTAACTGGAAGAGAGCTACAGTATTCTCAGGACTCAAGTTGGCATTAACATTTCTAAAATGCCCTATTGCAGACTGCCAGTGAATATTTACAAATTCTTCCTACAATCCAGGCATTTTTTTTTATTTGTTTGTCTTTTGGCTATTTCATGTTGAAGCGGCATGTATGACCTTTACAGCACAGCTCCTGTCTTGTTTTTTAAATCTTTTTATCAGGAGATTCAACTTGAAAACGGTTATCATTTAGCAGAAAGACAAACAGAAAAGCACATTTTTGTAAGCAAAACGTTAATGATTGGAAGAATTGCCCTAATTTCACCATGACAGTGTGTGATTAATCCCCTGGGTCGTGTACTTATACTTTAAGTTATTCAGTTTGTTGCTCTTTGATATTCAGAAACCTTGCTAACTTAATAGGATATTGATTTTGTTGGATGATGTACTTTGACTCTTTAAACAACATCACTTTTAGGGATGACTAGCCTGTTGTGTAGTATTTTATTTAGAGAACTATTGCATAAGATTTCTTTTTCTTACTTTTTATGGTTTTCTCAGGGTGAAAGCTGATAAGACATCTTGTGGGAAAAGAGGAAACCATCTCTGATAGTGAAAGTACCTATTCTCTTTCAACATTTCTGACAAGCTTTGTGTTTGTGGTTTTATTACTGTGAATATTCTTCTTAGTTAATGGGGGCAGGGCAGGAATTCAAGCAAACTTGAATATTTGGACTTGGGAGGAAAATGCACTTTTCTGGGAAGAGAATGCACCAAAATTCCCATTCCACTTAAAAGCTTATCCTTTTATTTCTCTTTGAAGTGAATATTGATCCTTTAATCTTTGATCAGAAGTAATAGTTATGTAAATAATGGTAACGTGGGATAGAATTTGGAAAACTAGCCACCAAGGATGTATCAAAATAGTTAGGAGCTTGGTATCTTGTGGTCAAAATAATCACACATGTGTTAACATTTACTTTTCATCTCACTGGGTCTCATGAAATCCCAGCTGGATTATCTGTGTCTAATCTAATTTTGTCCTTTGATACATTTTTTTGATATTTTTGTTAAACCCTGAATGATAAACACTTCGTAGATTCCTCCTACCCACCAACCTATTAGCTCCAAGGTCTACAGAATAGCAGCTACCCCTTCAGATGTGGCTTTGGGGGCCCTGTTGCCACAGAATTTATACCGTGGTGGATAAGAACAGAGATGGCACTAAGGCAGATGGAGTACTCTGCACCTCCTTTGCTGGTTGAGGGCCTACCCTGGAGTGGCATTAATACCTGGTGCCCAATGGGCATCAAATGTTAGCCAGAAAAGGTAGAAAGTGCCAGTGAGTCCCTTGTGAGACAACTCTTTGAATCAAAGTTGCAGTGGGGGAAACCTTCAGAAGTCGGATGTACACAAATCTCCCTAGACAATGGAGAGGGCTGTTGGAAGGAGACCTTGGAGCTGGCAAAGGCATTTCCTGTCTGTGGAGGATCTTGACTTTGGAGCTTCCGGGTCTCCACAAGGTTTTTGAGTCAGACTGACACTTTCCTATGTGGCTGGTTTACAAAAGAAAAAGGGGGGGAAAAAAAGAAAAAATAAATTTCCTTATCAGTTTCAGGCAAGAAAGGCAATGGGGTCACTTACCACTTTAAAATTTTTGTTTAGTACATATTTTCTAAGCATTTTAAAGAGTTTTTTTTTTAATCTGAAAAGGGAGGTTTATAATTTTTATTTTTATTAGTACAGGTTTATTAGCACATAATGATCCCGTTCATTTTGAATTGGTACATGTATATAACAGATCTTAATTTTTCTTTATGTCTTTACTCTCTTTTCCTGCCTCCCTCCATGAAAAATCATACAAATTTAAAAAACCTCACTACTTCCTGAAAATACATCTCAGATGAATAAGTATAGGAAAAAGTCAGTGGTAAAGGCTCCCTTTCCATGCTCATAAACACTTGTAGGAACACAATGTCTGTTGAGTTTGTTTTAATTTTGTTTATATTTTTCTTTTATAGTTTAATTATGTCCTTCCATCCTTCCTCTTCTCTCCACTTTTCTTCTTTTTATTCATACCATGCCCCCATTCCTTCCTTACCCTCATTTAGTTTACTTTTCCCCAAAGAGTAGAAAGTGACTAATCACTATTCATTAAATGTCACTATTAGGGCGACAGTTTCTTTTTTTTTTTTTTCCTCATTGAGTTTATTGGTACATTTTAGGTATACAGTACAGTTACATTCATCATTGGGATCTTGTACCTTTACATGACAGATCTTGGTTCTCATTTTTCCCCTTGTCCGGGCAACAGTTTCTTTATGCAGAAATGTTCAGCTTTCAGCTGAAGTGAGAATCCTGTTTGCAGGAGACGTGGCTGGAGGTCTAACGTACTGCTCCCACCCCTCTAGGAACAGTCCTCTAGCTTTTGGGGGTAAATGATGATAATGACATTATGACGATCCCGGTGTTCTAGAGCCTAGACGCTTGGTAGCACTAGGGGTGTAAAGAAGTTGCGAGGAAAGGCAGGCACACGGAGACTGAAAGAGCTCCTCATGCAGAGAAGAGGAAATAGAAGGCTGCTCCCAAACAGGGATAATCACGTCCTCATGCCGGAAGTTGAAAGGGGCCTGGAATTTTCAAAAGTTTTTGGAGGGCAGAAGTCTGGGTAAAGGATTCTGGACCTGTATTCTTCCCCTCTGGTCATTTAGGTCTCTTTGCCATGCTTGACTAGTGTTGGGCAGTTTTCTCTGTCTGGAACTCTCCTTGAATAACCTTGTGACTCTACCTCATTTCCCTCAACTTGGCCTTCCCTAGCCATCTTATTTACAATCACCAACATCTATTGCTTATCCTTTCCCATAGTTTACTATTTCTCTATTCACCTAATATACTTGGATATAATATTTTTACTGATTTATTATATATTTCTCTTCACTGTTATGCTAGTGCCCCAAAAGTAGGTATTTCTGTCTGTTTTATTCATTGCTGTATATCTCCAGCCTGATGCAAAATAGGTTCTAGGTAACTTTGTATGAAACAAATGAACATATATGCATATACAGTAAAGTGGTTTTCATCGCTATTCTTTGTTTGTTTGACAGAGGATTGAACCCAGAGCCTTCACACTGAGCTATACTCTCAGGCCTTAAAAACATTTTTAAATTTTGAGATAGGGTCTCACCAAGTTGCTAAGTTACCCAGGCTGGGCTTGAATTTTGCAATCTTCCTGTGTTAGCTTGCTGGGTACCAGGATTACAGATATGCACTGTAGCACCTGGCTATTTAAATTCTTTTTTTTTTTTTTTTTTTTTTTGGTATGGGGATTGAACTCAGGTCCTTGCTCTTGCAAAGCAGGTGACAGAACCACTGAGCTAAATTGCTGGCCCCTGGCTATATAAATTCTTTACATGCTTTCTTTAATACTTAAAACAAGCCTACAAGATAGATCCTGTTATCAGCCCCATTTTCTAGATAAGGAAGCTGTCACTGAGAAGTTAAACCTAAGATCTCAATTACTATACCAGTCAATGTTGTAATGGGAACTTCCTCTTTTAATCTGTTGCACTCCTGAAAAGGTATCAAGTCAGGTCTTTTTCTGACTGTGAGAATAGAATTGAAGGTTTTCATTCATCTTATTTAATCTTTTTCCTTAATTCAAGTATAGCATTAAATCTGGAAGGGATTACAATAGAATATACAGGATAGACAACTTTTGTTAATGTAGTGCGTTACTCTATTATCCTGGGAAATTGAGCCAATTGGGGCACCATTTCTCTCTGATTTTCTGGGGGAAATAAAACACACTTTAAAACTTTCAAAGCATTAAAAAGTCTGCTTCTGGTCCTTGTTACTTGACATTTCCAACATATAAACTAATATCATATTTATTTTAGCCGGGCGTGATGGTGCACACCTGTAATTCCAGCATTCGGGAGACTGAGGCAGGAGGATTGAGTTCAAGACCAGCCTGGGCTACACAGTGAATTCCAAGTCAGCCTCAACTACATAGTGAGACCCTGTCTCAAAAACAAAATCATATTTATTTTGTCTGACACATTGATGTGTATTCCACAAAGGACTCTGAACGTATCAGTGTGGTGGCTACTATTGTCACCAGCATCTAGCACTGTGGCACACAGTAAGCTTTTCATAAACATTGTATGACAGAATTAAAGTGAAAGCTGTGTACCTCCCCTAAAGAGAGGAGAGAAATTTTCTTCCCTCCCCAAGTCCTGCACCCTTATTGCATTTCCTTTCCTTGGCCACACAGAAACATGGCTTTCCGAGATGACTTCAGGAGTAAGGTAGAAATCATAGTACATTGTGGTTTCAAGGGGTGGAGAAAGAGCCTGTGCCAGACAGAGCCCACCAGTGAGGAGAGGATAGCTTTCTGTCTAAGCTTCAACAAGCGCTAGAAGATGTTCTCTCCCACACCCACTCTTACTGGCACACACTTGAAGAGGAAGTGCTTCTGTGGTTTTTATTGGCCATCTTTCCCTTCAGACTTGGTGATTTCATTCAATGTCCAATTCGCACTTCTCAATTTCAATCAAGAGCTTTGTTTAAAATATAGCAGAAAATGACACCATTTGGGGTAGCCTGATATTATTTTTGTCAGCATCATCCTTTCAGCAAATGGAAGCAGGAAAGCCAAATCATTTTTAAAATGATTTCTGAAAGTATTTCATGGATTGTGAAGTGTGTTTGTGTCGCACGCTGGTTCAAAGTTTTAGCTTTCCTTAGTTGCTTATGGAATCTGCATTATGACAGACTTTCCATTAATTGTAAATTAGACCGGACTAATTAAATAAATGTTTAAAAAATGTCCCCTGAGTACAGGTAGAGACATCCAGAGGAAGTGGTTTCTTAGACACCTGCCTCCCATCTATTGACTTGATGGTACGTAGGTGGAAGGGAGCGAGATGGTTATGATGATGTATGGGGTTGTTGATTAGTTAATTGAAGGTGAAATTTTTAGCTTCACCAAGCAATTACCTAATCTCATTAAGGTCTTTAAAATCGCCTAAATACCATTTTGCCAGAAGCAGCTGCCCCTTATTTAGATGTTATTTCAGGCATTAAGAAATAGACAATGCTAATGGTGACCAGGGAATTTAAGCATGCAATCCTGGTATATATATTATTAAGTATTATTCATCCTGTCTGAACTAAAAGTACATTTGCATAGTACTTTACTCTTCAGAAGGTTTTTTTTTAAAAGTACCATGTTTGCAAAATATACATTTTAAACAATGAAATCGTTCCTTGGTTTGCTTTGTTTTGTTTTGAGACAGGGTCTTCATAAGTAGTTCAGGCTGGCCTTGAACTCACTATGTTGCCCAGGCTGGCCTTGAACTCATGGTGATCCTCCTGCCTCAGCCTCCTGAGTTCTGGGATTACAGGCACATGTGCCACCATGCCTGGTTGAAATAATTTCTAAAATGTGGACTTGTTGATTTTATTTTTATTATAAAGGAAACGTTACTAAGGTGCAATACCCCAAATATATACAAATCATAGGTGTAGAGGTTAGAAAATGAACACTCCATGTAGTTGGAATTCACATAATAAAAAATTATCAGCTCCCTAGAAACCCTCTTTATTGTCCCCCTCTAACTCCCTGTAACCCCAACCCCAAGGGGCAACATTCTCCTGATTCCAGTGATGGGTACCGGGGATCGATCATTTGCTGATTTTTGAACATTATAAAAATAAAATCACATAATATTTTGTTTCCCATTTCTTTAGCTTTGTTAGTAAAATTTGTTAATGTTATCATATATTGTTCTTTGTTCACCCTTACTACTATACAGTTCATTATGTGATTTTCATGCTACTTTTTTTTTTTTCCAGCATTGAGGATTGAACCCAGGGCTTTCAGCAGGCTGAGCAAGTACTTTACCACTGAGGTACAGCCCCAGCCCTAGACCCCTTGTGTTACTTTAAATATTATATCTAAATAGAAAAATCATATCATAAAGTTTACAATTACTGGTGCTCATTTTCTTTTTCTTTTTTTGGGGGGGGTACTAGGACTTGAACTCAGGACCTTGTGCTTAGCAAGGTAGGCGTGGCGCCACTGAGGTAAATCTCCAGCCCTAATGTTCACATTTTCTAACTACTTTTCAAAAGACATGACCCAAGGCTGGGGATTTAACTCAGTGATTCTGCAGCCTTCCTTGCAAGCACAAGGTCCCAAGTTTGATTCCTGGTACCAAAAAAAAAAAAAAAAAAAAGTTAAAATGTGTTGTTCTGAGACTCCTAGGTACAAAGAAGGAAAGAAAGGAAAAAGGCATACACCTGGATGTCAATAAACAGATCAATGCAACCTTTTCCATATTAAGAGGGCTGGAATATCAGTTACTTAGCTATTGCTTGTTTTTTCCTCCCCAGGTAGGGCATCTTCTTATGACAACTTTCTGTAATTAATTTCTTCATGTGGTTCCCCATCATTAGTCACAATGTAAAAATAACTAATGATTTTAAAAAACCCTCAAAATTATTAAAACTCTGGAAAGGGGTCTCTCTGTAGTTATAGTATTTTAGTTGAGTAGTTTTAGGAATTTATTTTGCATTCCATTCTACTTTTTTTTTTTTTTTTTCCGCTTTGCTGTTCATAATTACAAAGCTGCTATGGAAAAGCGGCCTGAATTTCCTTCGTGGGTTGCTGTTAAGTAGTGTTGTGACTTTGGGCTTGTCGTTGATCCTGTTTCCTGATCCTAAAATAAAAGGTCTTGGGTTTGATCAACATTTTTTTTTTAAAGACATATGAGCAAAATGTTTTATTTGTTCATCTAACTCTATCTACTGATCTAAAATAATTTTAACTTTAAAATTTTCTTAAAATATTTTTTTAGTGTTGTGACAGCCATACATTCTCAGTGTAGAATATTTGAAAAATAAAAGAAAAATGTGTAGAAGAAAATAACAAATATCCATGACCCTAAGGCTTAGGGATTAAACTTTATGGATGTGTTTGGATATTTCCTTTAGTTGTTTTTCCCTTCTGTTTATACACATAGTACTTTTGAATTTTGACATTTGAATTTTATCACTACTTTTGAATAGGTAATAATTAATGTAATTAATATGTGTAATAGAAGTGTAAATAATAAGAAAGTCAGTAGAGTAGAAATAAAGTGTGCCTGTGCCCCAGCCATCAGGTTCCCCTTCAGGGCCCTTTCTCGTTGGTGTTCTTGGAAGCCTCCCTCCAGCTGTGGTCTCTACAGACGTGTACAGCAGCACAGTGCACAACCTTTCATTCATTTCTACATCTTAGTGTTTTCATTGAGCAATAGATCTTAAAACTTTTACCTATCAGTACAGTTAGAACTTTTCTTTCTCTGCTTCTATCTCTTTTTTTTTGGGGGGAGGACCAAGTTTTATATTATTTTATGTCTGAATTTCGCTAATTTCATATACATTTTGGTTGTTTGCAGCCTTGTGCTAGCCACGCAATGCTACAATAAATATCTTGTAACCTGGATGTGGTGGCTATGCCTGTAATCCCAGCACACAGGAGGCTGAGGCAGGAGGGTTGACATGAATTCAAGGCCAGCCTGGGCTACATAGTGGAATCAGGGCCAGTATGAACTACACAGGGAGACCGAGGCTCAAACAAAACAAAACAAACAAAAAACCCAAGGAAAAAATTTAAAAAAATATTCATTATGACCCTCCCCACTCCAGAAACGAGAATTGAACTCAGGCCTTTGTACTTGTGAGGCAGACACAGTGCCACTGAGCTAAATCTTCAGCCCACTACATGTCTCTCATTTCTGCTCTGACATATTTAGAACAAATCTCTAGAAGTAGACTTGAAGTATAATACATTTTTAATCTAAATAGATATTACCAATTTAGTTGCCATATTTTATCATAATTTAGATTATACTAAACATGTAATTTTGTTCCTTGTTTTAAGTATTTAATATTTTATGCAAATATAAATATTTTGTTTTATCAACACCACTTTAATGATTACCTGGTGTATTCTTACGAAGTGATGCCTAAATTCTTTTCCTTTGTTGAGTTGTTAGATACTTATGTATATATGTATGTATGTATTTATTCTGTTGTGCTAGGGATTGTACCCATGCCTCTGCTAGGCAACCCCTCTCCTACTGAGCTATACCCCCAGTTGCAACACTGTTTTGTTATTGTAGCATTTAAAAAATAAGCACAACTGCTCTCCTTTCAGCTATTCAATGAGCCAAAGCGATGAGTATTTGAAAGCCCTGAAATTTCCTGGGAAAGTTCTGCCATATGGTATCAGTGGACACTGGGCTCATTTCAGCATCACTCCACCATCGGGAAATGTGGTTTTCTAATTGAATAGTAAAGAATGACATATTTGTTTTATATTTCATGCCTTTAAAAAAAATAACCTTACTGGGCTGAGGATTTAGTTCAGTGGTGCTGCACCTGCCTCTCAAGCACAAAGTTCTGAGTTCCATCCCTGGTACTGCCCCCCCATCACTTTATTGGTACATTTTAGGTATACATTATGGTAACATTCATCACTGGGAATTTGTACCTGCACATGATATATCTTAGTCCATGTCTTTTATTATAACCAAAGTTGAAAAATTTTACACACCACATCACTATTTCTTTTTCTTCTTTAGCATATGTAGTAGATTGACTAATGGTCAACTTGTAACGCCCAGCTGAACTGAATCAGCGTGGTCTGGGTGTGGAGGATCCACCTGAAGATTGTTACCAATAGCCATAAAAAGAGAACTGGGGAGGAAGATCTTGGCCTGCTGATTTTCTAAGAGAAGCTTGCTGCAGATGGTTTTTCTGACATGAACTAGGCTGTTCTCATCGGAGGAGGAGCTCAGGACCTCGCTGTCGCTGGGAATGACTGCTGCTTTCTTCAGGGGAGCTCTGATCTTTACCGTTAGCATCACTTCCTGGCTCTAATGTGGATCCCTCATCTTGGTGGTACAGATCCTTAGTCTCATGAGCACAGATTTTCTGGCTTCCACTACTGGCCTTTGGGCCTTCCAGGGTGCAGATTCTCAACAGGACAAGCATGAGACATTGCTGTGGGCTCTAGGCCTCTGGCTGGACTTGAGGACATTGCCTTGGACTAAGCTGGACTTGTGTGGGAAACTGCTGGGATCTAGGCCCTCAGCTGAATGCTTTGGGCTTCTAGTTTGCGGTTAATCTCTGGCACTCCTTTGCATTTGACTCTTGGGGTAATTATCATAAAATAACCTTATAAGTTATGTGTCCTGTATTTAATGTATTCCCTTGCCCAATCCTGACTACAATAGCATATTTGCTTTCGTGTCTTTGGCCTTTTCTTATGCATTTATTGGAACTCTTTTGGTTGGAGAATATGATGAACTTTTTGCCTTCAAATTATTGCAAAATGTTTCATAATTATTAAAAATGCTTTTAATGTGGAAAAACTGATTATTGATGTAGTCAAATGTAGCAAGGTCCCCTTTATACCTTCTTCTATGTTTGTTAAACTTAGACAAACGAACAAACAAACTTGCATCATTTAGAGAGCAAATTAACATGCCTGCACAAAAAACCTTCCCCTAAGACTTTTTCTTTTTTCTCCTTCCTCATCCCCATTTTTTCATTTAATGCTTAAATTGCTTGCCATTAATTTTGCTGAACAGTATCTAGTGAGAAACTCTCAACTTTCCCCCTCAAATATTGAACCAAGCGTCCTATTTGTTCTATACTTGTTTCTTTTTAGTCTTTTTCCTCTATTAAATGTCTAAAAACACAGTGGTTTCTGGACTAATTACAATGATTTTATAATTATTTTCTGTAGCTTGTACTACATCTGTGGCCCAGCTAGGCCTAGAATTTACTTTCTGCATCAGAACGATAAGAGCTTCAACTCTTCCTTTCATAAAACCAGCTTTTTCCTTCTTCTAAGGTGTGGGCTGGTTTTAAAATAGATAACAACTAGCAATGGCATCAGATTGTCCTGTTCATGACTCTTGTACTACGGATGAAAGGATTGTCAGAACATACAAAGCACCTATCTTAACAGGCATGGCATTTGGGAATTTATGTGTATCACTGACTGAATCTTTTAACATGTGGGAGCGGGTCTTGCCTCCAGTCCATTCATATTTTAAATTAAGCTACATCAGTGTTGTATTAGAAAAAAATTTAGATTAAAAACATAAAGCTGGGTGTGATGGCACATGCCTGTAATTCCAGTACTCTGGGAGACTGAGGTGGGAGGAGCACATGTTCAAGTCCAACCTGGGCAATTTAGTGAATCTTTCAAGGAAAAAAAAAAAAAAAGTGAAGGCTGGGAAAAAAAATAACAGTTACTAAAGCCTTGTATTCTTCTAAATCTTTATTGATGTCATCATAATTCATGCTCATTCAACTTAAAAAATTAGGCAAAATTTGTAGGGTAAGATTGAACTTTTTTAAAGTTTATTTTTTATTTTTTAGATAAGGTCTCACTGTGCAGTTCAGGCTGGCCATGAACTCACTATGTAGCCAAGAATGAACTCAAACTCGCAGCGGTCCTTCTTCCTCAGCCTCCCAAGTGCTGAGATTACAGGCACGAGCCACCATGTCCGGCTTAGCTTAAAACTCCTCCTTTTAAAGTGAACAATCCAGTGGCACTTAGTACATTCACAGTGTTGTGTAAACCATCACCTTTATCTAATTTGAAAGCATTTTCCTCACTCTGAAATAAAACCCATTAAGCAATCACTTTCCATTCTGTGTTCCCTCCAGCTCCTGGCAACTACCAATCTGCTTTCGGTCTCTCTCGATTTACCGATATTGGATGTTTCACATAAATAGAATACTGCTATGTGTGACTTTTGTGTGTAGTTTTTAATGCATTCACATAATATTTCAAGATTCATCCAAGTTGTAGCATTATCAGTGCTTCATTCTTTTTTATAGCTGGATAATATTCCATTGTATGTATATACTTAAAGTTTGTGTATCCAGTCCTCAGTTGATGGACATTTTGGTTGTTTCTACCTTTTAACTATTGTGAATAGTGTTGCTATGAATATGCAATTTGTGTATCTGTTTTAAATTCTTTTGGTTATATACTGGAGAGTGGAATTACTAGGTGATATGGTAATTTTATATTTATCTTTTTGAGGAACTGCCAAACTGTTGTCCAATGTAGTGGCACTATTTTACATTTCCTGAAGCAAAGTACAAGGATTCCAATTTCCCCATCTTCACCAATGATTATTTTCCATTTCTTTAAAACCTCATAGGTGGGCCAGGGATGTAGCTCAGTGTTACAGGGCCTGCCTGACAAGCACAAGGCCCTGAGTTTGATTCTCAATGTCAAAAAGAAAGAATGAATGAATGAAAGAAAGAAGGAAGAAAGAAAGAAAGGAAAGAACCAAAACCTCATGAGTATGGCTATATAAATGATATCTCATTATGGTTTTGATTTGCGTTTCCCTAGTGACTAAAATGTTCAGCATCTTCAATGTGCCTATTTAGAATTTATATATCTTCCTTGGAGAAATGTCTACTCAAATCCTTTGCCAATTTAAGAATTGAGTTGTCTTTTGTGGAGTTGTAAGAGTTCTCTCTATATTCTGGATGCTATGCCCTATATTAGACACATAATTTTCAAAGATTTTCTCCCACTTTATAGATTGTCTTTTCACTTTCTAAATAATGTTCTTTGATGCACACATTTTTAGTTTTTGTTTTGTTTGTTTGTTTGTTTGTTTTGAGACAGGGTCTCACTATGTAGTTGAGACTGACCTGGAACTCACTATTTAGCCCAGGCTGGTCTCGAACTCATAGAGATCCTCCTGCCTCAGCCTCCCAAGTGCTGGGATTACAGGTGTGCACCACCATGCCTGACACAAATGTTTAGTTTTGATAAAGTTCAATGTATTTTTCTTTTGTTGTGTATGCTTTTGGTGTCATATCTAAGAATCTATTGCCAAATCTAAGACCATAAAGAATTACTCCTATGATTTGTTCCAAGAGTTTTATGATCTTATCTCTTCTACTTAAACTGTTGAGCTGTTTATTTTTGGGATATGGTATGAGATAGGGATCCAACTTCATTCTTTTACACTCAGATATCCAGTTGTTCCAGCATCACTTGCAAAGATTATTCTTTTCCCATTGAAGGGGCTTGGCACCCTTGCTGAAGAAAAATTGGTCATAAATGTGTGGTTTATTTCTGGGCTTTCACTTCAAGTTTATTGGTCCAAATGTTAATTCTTATAGTGTCATACTGTTTTGGCTACTGTAGTTCTGTAATAAGTTTTGAAATTGGAAAGAGTGGTTTTTTTCTTTGTTCTTCTTTCTCTTTTTCTTTTTTTGGCTGTACTGGAGTTGAGTCCAGTCACTTGCACATGCTATGTAAATACTCTACCACTGAGCTGTATCCCCAGCCTTATTCTTTTTCATGATTGTTTTGGCTAAGGGTTCAGTATACCAAATTCTACCATAAACCTTAATGTACATTCTACTATATAATTTGTGTGACTAAATTATATAATTTCTGTGATGATTATATAACAAGGTTATGCAATTTTGTCTGCTTTATATAATTCTGGAATGTAAATATTGGCACCTGTACTTGAAAGGTTAAAGAGTTTGTTCGTGGTTACAGATTTGGTTGTAAGTCTAGGATTAAAACCCAGATTATCCAACTCCTACATCCACTTTCTTAAGATTATGAATACTGTCTGTCAAAAGAAAGGATTACTGAACCTTAATAATGTTTACTTTAGGTTTACAAAAGGCTAGGTAAATAAAAAGGTTAAAAATCTGTTTGTACTAGTGAACATTTCTTAATTGGTAACCCACTGGCTGGCAAATGTACTCAAACTCATTTTTCTTTTCACATTTAAGACTTCATTTTTGTGAGGCTTGTGACTGCTCAGATAGTTTTGCATCCTCCTCTGCCTTCCTCTTTTTGTGATCTTATTTCTTCAGATGGATGTTTTGAGGTTATTATCTATTTTGAGAAAATTACACAAATCTGATTTATTATCACAACAGCTCAAAAGTGGTTCCTGTTGAAGTCCTCCGCATTGTCAATACCAAAAGCTCCCACTGTCTCTCACTAGGTGGGAAACTACTGGGCGTGGGTGATATACAATGAGGTGTTTTGAATTAAATTGTTGTTGAGAAAGTCTCGTTCTCCTTAGATGGATGAGATCTATACACAACAAAGATTTGGCAACCTTAAGCATGCATGACATTAAAAGCAACAACACAATATTCATATCATATCAACAACTATTTCTATATCCTTGATGTAGTTTCTATTTATTTACTTATAGTAAAATTCATTCTTTGCTGTACAGTTCTGTGAGTTTTGACAAGTGTGTGCGGTTGTGTAACTACTACCACACTTTGGGTCCAGAACAGTTCAAGCACTCCGAGAAATTTCTTTGTGCCATCCCTTTATAGTCAACCTCTCTTCCAGTAACCCTGTCCCTAATAACCCCATCCTTAGTAACCTCTTATTTGTTCTATCTCTCTATAGTCCTGCCTTTTTCAGAATGTCGTATAAATAGAACCATGCAGTGTGAAGATTTTTGCATGTGTTGTTTTCACTTAGTGTAACACATTTCATTTGTGGTTCACCTATGTTCTTATGATTGCCAGCAGTTAGTTCTTTTATTCCTGAGTATATTTCATAATATGGATACACTACAGTTTGTTTTGTCCATTTTTCACTAGGAGGATATTTGATTGTTTCCAGTTTTTGGTGAGTACAAAGAAAGCTGATAAAAACAGTTCATGTAACATTTTTGTTTGTTTGTTTTGTTTTGTTTTTGGTACTGGGAGGCTGGACCCAGGGCTTTGCACTGAGCTACATTCCCAGTCCTTTTCTTTACTTTTTACTTTGAGACAGTATCTTGCTAAGTTGACATGTTGCACAGGCTGGACTCAAACTTGCAGTCCTCTTGCCTCAGCTTCCCACAGTGTTGAGGTAACAGGTGTACACTACCACCCCTGGCTGCATGTAAAGGATTTTTTTTGAGGCAGGGGTACCGGGGATTGAACTTGGGTCCTTGAGCTTTAAAGGCAGGCGGCGGAACCACTGAGCTAAATCCCTGGCCCTTCATGTGGAGGATTTTGTGAGAGCATAACTTCCACTATTTTTGGAAAGATATTTGGGAATAGGATTCCTGAGTTGTATGATCAATGTGTGCTTAATTAAATAAGAAAATGCCAAATTTTTCAGATTCCTAAAACTGCCGTAAATTACCACAAACCTGGTAATTAAAAAAGCAATTAAAAAAAAATTTTTTTTTGAGTCAGGGTCTCACTATAATAGCTCAGGCTGGCCTTGAACTCAAGGCAACCCTCCTGCCTCAGCTTCCCAAGAGCTGGGATTACAGGCTTGTGCCACCACAAGTGGCCAAACCTGTTAACTCACAATGACAGAAATGTATTCCCTCACAGCTCTGTAGGGTAGAAATCAGAGCATTGATGGGCTACACTTTCTTGGAAGGCACTAGGGAAGGGTTCTTCTTTTGTGCCTCTTTTAAGCTTCTGTTTGCTCCTGCAAATCCTTGGTTTTCCTTGGCTTGCAGCTGCATCACTCCAACTCCTGCCTCAGTTTTTGCATGGCCTTCTCTCACCTGCTTTGTCGTACCTTCTTCTTTTAGGGAAACTGGTTATGGGGTTTAGGGCTCATCTTATTCTAGCATGATGTTATCTTAATTTAACTGCAAACCCTATTTCCAAATAAGGTCACCTTTTGAGATTTGGGATGGACAGGTGGACATGAATTGTAGTGGTGGTTTTTTATTTTATTTCACTTTATTTTATTTAAATTTTTTCTGTGCAGTGCCAGGGAAGAACTCGTGGCCTTCACATTGATCTATAACCCCAGCTGTTTTTTTTTTCTTTTTTTGAGATAAGGTCTTATTAAGCTCTGAGGAAAGACTCCATTGCATACTCTTAGCTCAGTCTGCCAGGTTTCAGGCATGAGGAGGGGGCTGTTTCTCAACCCTCTGCAGTAGCTGTACTGCACTACTTTACTACCGGCCATGCCTGACAGTTCTGGTTCCTCACAATCTTCACAAGCACTTGTTACTGTTATTGTCAGGTCTTAAATTTTAATTATTAAGTCATTCCAGCAGCTGAGTATTGGTGCATCACATGATTTGGGGCTGCATTTGTGTAACGACTGATAATGTGGAGCATCTTTCTATATACAAGTGACACCTCGGTTCACAAACTTAATTTGCTTCATGATTCTGGTCACAAACTGAACTGGATAAGAACTCAATCAAATTCCCTCATAAAGTCAACATTGAACCTAACCATTGAATTTGATTTGCTTCTCATCCAATTTGATTTGTGACCAGAATCGTAGAAAGGATTAAATTCATGAATCGAGGTGCCACCGTACTTATTTACCATTTGTAGATCTTTGGTGAAGTTTGTGTTCAAATATTTTACCTGTTTTAAGGAGGAGAGGGAGGATTATTTACTTGTTTTTGAGTTTTGAAAAGTTCTTTTTATGTTGTCTGGGCATAAATTCTTTGTTAGATACACAATTTGCAAATATTTTCACCCAGTCTATGGCTTATCCTTTCATTGTCTTAACTTCTGTTTTGTTTTTTGAGGCAAAGTCTTGGCAACCTTTTTGAACTCAGCTATATCATTTTTTGTATATACATCACTTATTATTTTCATTACTCTGAATAGAGAAATATACAACAGAATTTCTCCCCAGCCATTTGGATATCCACATATAAACAATCTGAGTCAAGATTTGATGTTATAAAAATAAAGTTCTTATCTCATAGTGGGGAAAAGTTTCATCTTGTTATTTTTTTACTCAAAGGTCTTTAATCCTTTTTTTCACCTTAGCTACTTCAGCTAAACTGTGACCGTGAATGACGTTATGGAAGTTGACAGCTTTTTCAGAAGGATACTAACCTAATCATCCTGGGAATATCAACTACAAATCAAGAAGTACATCATGACTGAATTATTCATTACACAAAAGTGATATGGCCCCCCATCTCTTCTCTGCCTTTTCTCTCTATATCTAAAAGGGTATTTAACTAAGCAATCAGAGATATTAACAATGCACAACCTAGGCAAGCGTGGTCAAATGAGCTATGAATAAGCACAGCACTTAGCCCGCCCCTTCTGGTGTGTTTGCAGATACATTTGCGATTTCATGCACAATTTTCAATGTTAAGCGTTAATCTGAAATGGGCAGTGAAGCATCAATAAAGTCTACATTTTGCCCCTTTTAATGAAAATGCTAGATATAGATTTAATGCAAAACTAAACATCTGCCTCAATATGTTCTACTCCAGTAAATTAGCCAGTGTTTGTCATCTTTTTTTTTTTTTTTTTTTTTAACGGGGGGTTTTAATGCCTCATTTCACATGGTTTTGTTAGGGGCAGATAGAAAGCTGATAAACAATCCATTTGTTCTATTACACTAGCTCCTAGTCACCCTACTGAAGTTGAGCCTCGGTGCTCATTTCCTTTACAAACTCTGTAGTGAGTTTAAGTGGCTCAGCTGCTTTTGAATAGTTGACTGAGGCGCCGCCTTGGCGAAGAGTAAGCTTTGCTGGACCGTGGCCCCAGAGTAATGGGTTCTGAAATGACTCAGTGAGCCCAAAAGGGAACAGAATACCAGCGAGCCCTTCCTGTGTGCTGCTGGAGCTGCATTATTCTCACAGCAGCCCTGAGAGGTTCATGGAACCACCCTGTACTTGACGCGAGCAGGAAACTGGCCCCAACATGAAGCTGCACAGCTAATAAGTGATGCACCCTAGATTTGAGCCTGGCGATTGGGGGCTGCCCTTCTCCTATCTCCACCAACAGTACATTGCTATTTCAAGGGGTCTACAAATGTCACTTCCTTTAAGGAAGTCATCGCTGACTGCCTACCTACTGATTATGCTGTTTGTGCACACACACGCACACACACACATGCACACACACACTTGAGGTACGGAGATTGAACCCAGTGCCTCATCCATGCCAGGCAAGAGCTTCTCCACTGAGCTACATTCCCAATTTTGAGATACGATCTTGCTAAAATGATCATGCTGACCTCAAACTTGTGATCCTTTTGACTCAGCCTCCTGAATAGCTGGGATTATGGACATGCAACACTACTACTGCTCCTCTTCAGTATTTTTATTACACTTTATGCTATTCAGCCCTCTTTGTGTGTTTGCATTTTTTTTTTTTTTGATACGGCATCTTACTATGTAGTCCAGGTTGGCCTTGAACTTAGTATGTAGCTCAGGCTGGCCTCAAATTCACAGTGATCCTCCTGCCTCAGCCACCTGAGTGCTGGGATTATAGGTATGCTACCACGCCCCACTAGCCTGCCTTTTGATATGTTAGTTGACTACCTGCCTCACTCTATGTGAAGAGCTGACTCTTAAACACCTTCATATGCATTGCAGAATTTTCCCTATCAGAGGTACTCAAAAGACATTAACTGAAATCTTTTTAAGTAGCTAGTTCTCAATATTGCATGTTCTATTTCCAGAATTGTGAAAAGTACTACAGTCAAGGGGGCAGGTCTTACAGTAAGTCTGACTGAGGTTTGATTCTAGCTACCTTAAGAAAGTAATGGAGCTTTTGTAAATTTCATATCCTTACTGGATAGAGTGGGGATAACAAGAGCAACTACCTCAAAAAATTGTTGCCACAGTCCTATGACAAAGGCTCATGTAGTTTTTGGAATAGTGCCTGCTATGCAGAAAATGAACATTAGCCAGTATTTTCCCAAAAAGTCTGAAGATTTTATAACTCAGGTAAGAAACTCTTGGCACTTGATTATCTACAATTTAAAAAATTTTAAAAGGAGACTTTATTTAGTTGAGTAATTGCTGAGCCGCCAAAGTACAAGGATGATTTAATAATGATTTATGAAAACCTAGGCCTGGGCATTGGCAAGTCCTGGGCTGGTCACATTCCTGGAACCCACAGTCCACTGCTCAACTATAGTCCTAAATGTTGGCAGATTCTGGTAGGGAAGAGGTTTCTAGGCAACGTGAATACTTCTTTCTGAGAATAATTTTCAAATAATTGTGTACCCACTGACACAAGGGCTGTACTTTCTAAACCTACCCAGTCAATATGTGTGTGCAAGAGAGAGGGAGAGAGGGAGGGAGGGAGGGAGGGAGGGAGAGACAGAGAGAGGAAGTTCAGAGAGCTAATTCGGTAACTTTAGTACACCAGTTTAATCCTTGTTCTAACTAACTAATCTACTTGCTAAGTTAACACTGTTTGACTCAGGGTAAGCCCTTCGACATTTCACTGAGTCTAAATCTTCCCATAGCTAAATATGGGTTGAAATAAGGATAACCCCTCCAAAATAAGATAGCGAATCTCATTTCTGTACCTCAGTTTTCCACCCATAAGATGGCCAAATGGCCCCTCCGTTCATTCTTGCCTAATCTTTCGTGGTTCTGCGTCCCCTGAGATGCTGTGAAGTCAGCTCCGTCATGTGGACCAACCTGTTGTGCACTTCCTGACCCAGGGCCTGGCTGGACACCACTGACTAGAAGAGTTATGGATGTGCAGAGAAGAACCGTGCTTCCCCAGGGAAAGGAGAAGATGGGGAAGCTGGAAATGACGTCTCTTCTGACTCCTGCTCACCTGCCTTTCTTTACACGTAATAGCTCTCCCTCTGGGAAGGAGGACTCTGAAGTCTTAATTTTCTTGAAGAGGAAGGCCTCTTTCAGGACCCTTGCCCTGACACAGTACCCTCACTTCTGTTGGAGGACATGATATGTGGATGTGAAGTGAAACTACTTGAGCTGCGCACTGCAAAGGGAAGAGAAGGGCAGGAGGTCTCATAGCCTAGACACTTTGGCTCCAGCCAGCTGGAAAAGTCAACAACCTTAAACAGAGGTTCCCAAGCTGTGTGTGCACGAGCACCTGGGGAGGTTGTTTTTAGTACAGATTCACAGGCTACAGCCTAGAAAACTGATTCGGTAGGTGAGTTGTAGGCCTGAGCATATTATTGTTATTATTATTATACCACCTGTTTAGTATATTTATTGGAATTATGTACATACTCAGAAACAGGGGAATTAACTATAGATTCTTTTAAACGAGTACTAGGGATTGAACCCAGGGCCTTTGCACTGAGCTATATTCATAGTCCTTTTCTTTTCTTTCTTTTTTTGGTACTGAGGATCGAACTCCTGACCTTGTGCTTGTGAGGCAGGTTGCAGAACCACTGAGCTAAATCCCCAGCAGTCCTTTTCATTTTTTATTTTGAGATAGGTCTCACTAGGTTGCTAAATTGCCCAGGCTGAGCTAGATCCTCCTACCTCAGCTTTCCAGAGCCGTGGAACTACGGCATGGATTGCCATGCCCAGCTTTACAGTAGTTTCTTTGTAGTAAATTTTAAAATTGAGAAATGTAAGTCTTCCAACTTTGCCTTTTTCAAGATGGGTTTGATTGCTCCGGGTCACTGCATTTCCATATAAGATCAGCTTGTCAATTTGGCTCTGGAGGTAAAAGGCTGAGGGGCCTCATCTCATGATATCTTTTTGTAGGCAGAGGTCCAGGCAGAGCAGGGCATCAATAAGGAAAAAAAAAAGAGAGAGAGTATGTTGGTCTGTTTGTTGGCAGCTGATTTTGAATACACTCCCAGTTCATTCTTGTATGAAGCTAGGCTTGAAGATCTCCTTTGGTTTAGATGGATCTGGCACGTTCAGGGTGGTATGGCTGTAGACTCCCCCTTGGTTTAGGGGATGGGAAACAAGACAGAGAAAAGGAAACCAGCTGGCAATGCACATCAACTCCACCCATGTTCCGGTGGGATAGGCAGGTGTGGTGTTCTAGCTCTTCCTAGCAGTGCCCATGATTGAGCCTTAAGATCTCAAAGCCACGTCTCTAAAATGAGTCATAGCGTTGACCTCATAATGCTGCTGGGGAGTTTAAATGGAAAGTGCTTGCAAAGCCTCCAGCAGAGTGCACAGCATAGAGTTTATTACTGTTGTTAACATTATCATGAATTCTGCAGAAAGGCACTCTGATTAATGGGTTGGGAAATAGCCACATTCAAAATAGCCTTTATGAAAGGAGGCCAGTAAACTTCATTCTGGCTTTAGAAAAGAAAAACATAAACAAAAGAAAGAGTAACCAGACTTTGAGTGGGGTCTGGGGATTCTGCAAAGGCAGAGGGAGGTGCAGGCCAAAGTGAGCTGCTGTGGAGTGGGACAAGTACAGCGCAGGAGTCAGGAGACCTGGGCATGGGTGTGGCTCTGTGTGTAGACCACACCTTGGGTAAGTCACTTGGTCACTCCCAGCTTTCAGTTTCTTCCTTATTTGTAGGATGTCTTAGTCAGTTTGTGCTGCACAAATATAACATATGCTGATTTAATCTAAACAAAGAAATGAGAATTGAAAAACCAATATTCTCTTTAAATGATTTGTCCATTATTAAATGCTGCCAGTAATTCCTTTACTGGATGCACACATTGGAGTTCTGGACCCTTGCAGGTGGTTTTCTAATCAGACTACCCAAATCTTTCCTGCCTTACCTTGAATGCCTATACCACCCTCTCTTTTAGTAGCTTTGGCTCCTTTTAGGATCTTCCAGGATTCTTCCACAAGTCTTGTGGACCTTACCAACACTCATATAAATTTGTAGAGGTAGATTTTGTGAGCATTCTTCCTAATCCCTGCCTCCAAAGACTTTCCTCATCTGCCGTTCAGGCTTGTATAATCATACTGGTCTCTCAGACTATTGCAAAGATTAAGTGAACCTAAAGAAAGTGTCTTGCCCAATGGTTATGATAAGTGCTCAATAGACAGTAGCCCCTGTCCTTAGCCATTAAGTCTGACCTCAGCGCTAGCTCCTTTCAAAGAGTTCATAAACCATCCCTTGAGCCTTTCTACATATCTTTGTTGTTTCTTACACATGCCAGTCAGCTGTTGCTTTTCTTAAATTCCTGGTCAGTGATAGTTGATTGTCTGGAACGTCATTTATGTTTGCTTGGCACATGTCAGACCTGCATTAGTTACTGAAGCCAAGTAGTTCTAAAAGGGAGTATGATTGGAGAACACATCCTAATGTTCCCACCAAAGACACTCATTGCTCCATGGAAAGACCTTTGTTTTTCTCCCTTCGAGGACAAGAGCAGAGGAGCAGCTTCTAAGAAGAAAGGACCAGGGTGTAAGGCAACACATTCACATGATGCGTTCAGTTCCTCTGTGCCAGCCCAGTTACACTGTCCAGCCCTCCTGGCCTTACACATTAGATGCTTGGAAGCAAGGTTCATTCTCTTGTAAAATGACACCCAACAGAGTCATACAGTAAAGGATGTAAACATTCTTTTAAACTAATTTATCAATTTAACACAGCATAGTGGTTTTGGGTTACCAGGGTCAACAACCAGCAGTCACATTCCTCAGTTGTCTTGTGAAATGCATTAACAGCCAGTGAGACTCTGATTAATCATGCTGATAAGTTTTTGTGATTGTTGTTGTTTGTAGTATGTTATAAGCTCTTCTGATTTAATCTGCTTGGACAGCAGCCCATTCTGATGAAGTGTCTTGGCTTATCTAAAGAAGCACTGCTAGGGCTGGGCGTGGTGGCGCACACCTGTAACCTCAGCACTCGGGAGTCTGAGGTAGGAGGATCTCTGTGAGTTCGAGACCAGCCCGGATTACATAGTGAGTTCCAGGTCAGTCTCAACTACATAGTGAGACCCTATCTCAAAAGTAAAATAAAATAAAATAAAACCAAAAAATAAAGAAGCATTGCTGAGCACGTTACTGGAATTTTACGGTGATATCACATGATCACTCGCACATGTGGCTACTGCTTTCCTGCCTTTTGATTCCTTCCTCGAAGTGAGGGAAGCCTTTGCAGGGTGAGACTAGTAGGTGAGTGAAGAGGAGCCCTGATGTGGTAACAGGAAAAGAGGATGCGATTAGCTAGGATTAGCTTGGCCTGAAAACACTGTCTATTGCCAGGAATAAATGTTGGAAAACATTCCTAAGAATTTCAGTGAACCCTCATTTGTCAAAGGTAAACTAAAGCAAGAGTTTCCTTCTCTCCAGAAGCAGAACTCTAGATCCGAGTTTCTTAGCACTGCTGGCATTTGGGGCTCGATAATTCTCTGTTGTGCATCTAGGATATTTCTCTTCTGCCTAGTCCATGTCTCCCTCCCAGTTTTGATAACTGAAAAGATCTTTAGACATTATCAAGTATCCCCCGAGAATGTACTTGCCTCCCATTGAGGATCATTGTTGTAGATGTGCAGTTCTAAATATTTAATAACCTACTGAGGTTTTCTGCCAGCCCCTGACCGTCGTGTTCTTTGAGACACAGTTAAACATTGAATTCTTCCAGAGAGCCTTTCATTATTGACTTCTTCATCTGTCCTCTCTACAGTAAGACCTTTGACTTGCACTGTCTCCTCCTCTTCTCCCATACACAGAACGCTATTCTGAGCAAAGCAACCGTTCAACTATAGCTTACCCATTAACCAGGAAATGTGTGACACTTCAGATCTTCTGATGCAACCCACACAAAATCCCTCAAATCATCCAAAAATAAAATGAATGTGTTCTTTTGTTTTGTTCTGTTTTGTTTTGGTGTTTCTTTTGATTTTTCTTTGAGACAGGTTCTTGCTCTGTTGCCCAAGCTGCCTTGAACACTTGAAATCCGGAGTTAAAGTGATCTTCTTGCTTCAGCCACCCAAGAAGCTGGGGCTACAGATACATACCATTTTTCAGCAAAAATAAATATTCTTTACTTAAAAATAGATGTCTAAACGAGAGATATTTAAAGGCGAGAATTGAGAGGCAGCAGAAAGCATTACTGAAATTAACAATAGCTCATATCCAATAGCTCAAGCACTCACCAGATGTCACACGCATTCTCTCATTCATTCACATTATCCCCATTTTGCAGATAAGGGAATAGAAGCTTAGTAAAGTAATTTGTTCAAGTTCCCAGAGCTGAAGTGGCAGTGTGAGGATTTTGACCAAGGCAGCTTGACTCGGGCAGGTCTTGACCCTTCATTTGTCCAGCTGCAGCCCTGCAGGATGGAGGATCACTGAACGGGGCCTGGGACCAAGGGGAGAGGTAACTTTTTAGGAGTTGTAAGAGCACCTTGCCTGAATTCTAGAGGCCCTGGTTTTCAGTGCCTAGCACTATGCAAATCATCTAGTGAATGTGGTCCCATTTCTCTGTTTCCATCTGTCTTAGTGAAACTGCTTCTGCTTAGCGGTGTGGAGTATTGCTTTCCCAGTTTAGAAAGTTAATTTATAAAGGCAGCTGAAGTGAAGAATACGGTTCAAGAGGGTGCCCCAGCTAGCAGGTGTTGGGGGATGAGATGGGGGTGGGGAATGCAGGGCTGACGAATCAAGAGTAAAAGTTAAACCTATGACCCTTATAGATCATGGGAAGAAAAAGAAAGTCTACAGACATAGTTTCAAAGCCTTGGTAGTATCTGTACCTGTCCTAAACCCTGACTTGCTGATATAACTCCCCCTTCAAAAAAAAAAAAGCTGTAATATCTAATTTTGTGGTAGCAAAGTTACATGCAAACATTGAAAAAGATTATGCTGTCCTTTCTTTACAACAAAAGTAAACATATTTGCTGGAGAATATTCAGAAACAAGAAAGAATAAAAATGCCACCCTCAATCCTGCCATCTAGCAAAATCCACTGTTTGCATATGGTCAACCATATTCTTGAAGGTCACAACGAAAAATCTTCAAGAAAATTGTAATTAGATGATAGGTTTAATAAGATAGGACAGAGGGAGGTAAAGATAGGCCATGGAACGGTCTCACTGAGCAAGATCATCACTCTTTTATCTGTTGCCGCATCACTGCTTTAGTAAGTCTCATGTATTTTGTAGCAAGCTGAATTTCAGCTCCTAAAGATGAGGCACCACAAGGCCCTCTTTTACCACGAGCCATAGGCATCATCTCCACTTTGCTCTAAATGACCTCCCCAAGCCTGGAGCAAGTCCTCTCAAGGGCCTTCCAAAGCTTTGCATCTTCCTGAAGGAGCCCTCCAGAAGCCAGACAGCCATGCATGCCTGCTCACATTCTCAGGCAGTCTGGCACGGGTAGTACTTCAGGAGTCATAGCCTTAAAAGACTCTCAAAACTCAAGTGCCCTCTCTGGAAGCCATCTTTCTTGCCTTCTGTTGGGCTATGCTGCTGGAAGGGATAGAGATCAAATAACAACTGGGGGTGATTTTTGGAGGGCTGAAGTCTGCCACTAGCCTATCTTCAGCTCTATTTCTGTATAACCCAATGCTATGTGTATGTGTGTGTCCATGAGCGTGTGTTTATGATGTGTAGTTTAGACAGTTTTGTTTTGAGAGAGGGGATTGTTTTTCCCTTACAGTGATTTTTTGATTTGTCTTTAATAGAAAATCCATCAACATTAGAGAAGAGCATATATATCACTCTCCTCTAGCTACCCAAAATGCTGAAAGGAAAGAAGACCAAGAGAAAGAAGGTGGCCTCATCCCTGTTATCATAAAAAAAAAATAAATGATTTGGAGGCTAAGAAAGCAACACATTTCCTGTTTGAGAAAAAGCCTAAGAGTTTTGGCAATTGAACAGGACATCCAGCCCAAAAGGGACCTTGCCTGCCAAATGGTCAAATGGTCCCCTATATTCAGGGGAGGCAGCAAAGATTTCTCCTCTATAATTTCTGTAAAAGTACCTCCAGTGGTGAGCCAGTTCATCCAGTCCTTGAACTGCCAACAGCTTCCCAGCTACCCAAGCTGCCTAAGCTTGCTGCAGCAGACTACGGTTGCAGCAAGAGAGGAAACACAGATTGTTCGCCTTGGCTGAAGAGAAAGCTGCCAGTAAATTGTATGCTCCCATTAAGAGACTACCTGTCCTTCCCACCACCTTGGTGGACAGCAAGAAGCCTTAGTGAGTGGTAACTGTACGTAACATCTATCTTGTTGGGCTGGCTATCTTTCTGCCTGCCCTGCGTCAGAAGATGGGGCTCCTTTTAGGGTCATCAAGGTGAAGGATAGGCTGGGACGTCCAGGAAGACAAACATTCCTCTTGCCATCATCCAGTTATGTAGGATAAAAGCATTCTGTGTAAGCTGGTGGAAACCATCAAGATGAATTATAGTAGGAGATACAATGAGATATGTTGTCACTGGGGAGGTAATGTCCAGGTTCAAAATCTGTGGCTCATATTGCCAAGCTGGAAAAGACAAAGGCTAAATAACTCATCACTAAACTGTGTTGATTTCTTTTTTGGCTGAGTTTTCTGTATGTAAAAGTAATAAAAGTAGGTATGGTGGTGCAGTCTGTAATCCCAGCACTAGAGAGGCTGAGGTAGGATGACTACAAGCTCTAGGGCAGCCTGGGTTACAAAATGAATTCATGGCCAATCTGAATTATGTAGCAAGACCTTTTCTCTGTCTACCTACCTAAAAACTGTCCTTCCAAAAAGAAAGGGGCTAGAAGGGATAGAGAAGTAAGTCTTCTTTCCACCTCTGCTATCTAGTCTCCCTGTTTGCATCCTCAGAGGCAGCCCCACTAGACATTCCTTGTGTGTCTGTGTGGAGATGCTGCATGCTTATCTGACCCTACTCCTCTTCTGTACTATGTGATCAGAGAGCACCTTTCATTGTGGTAGCACACAGCGTTTGATCAATATTTGTATAGGAATAGAAGTCTGGACTGAATAGTTTAAGGGAATTGTGGATTTCCTGCTTTTTAATTTAAACTATTTATGAAAAGTTTCAAATGTATGCAAAGGTAGAAAACATAGTATAATACTGTTCTATATACACATCACCTGCAATCATCGGCTGTGAAGATTTTGCCACATTTCATGATTTTTCCCCTTTTTTTTCTTAAAAATTTGCAGACTCTGGAAGTGCATGGAAACATTCCTCATTTATTGTGAACTGTGTGCCAGTAAGTGTGGTATTTTTAGTATATGTTCTGCAGAAGCGAGCATAGGTAAATGTATTTTATACATATTGTCATTTATTCTCTCAACAATCCCGCTAGGTGGGCATTGTGAGCTCCATTTTAGGGATGAGGAAACTCAGATTGTCACTGTATTCTTAGTAGTGGAACTCTGACTCTAAAATGCATGTTCGTGCCAGGCATGGTGGCCCACACCTGTAATCCCAGCACTCGGGAGGCTGAGGCAGGAGGATCACTGTGAGTTCAAGACCAGCCTGGGCTACATAGTTGAGTTCCAGGTCAGTCTCAACAACATAGTGAGATCCTGTCTCAAAAAACAAACAAACAAACAGAATGCATGTTCTTAACTACTACATGTCACTTATTGAAGATTTAATCACACTTTTCTCCCACTGCCCTTTCTTTATACCTATAGATTTAAAAAAATTTTTTGAAACATTTTTGTTGTGCCTAAGCTGTTAAGTAAGTGGTCTCATTGCTATGAAAGAGAAGCAATTGGCGTTGTTATTCCCCTATTAAAGAAGATCAGGCCAGCAATAACTATTTATTGAATCCTTTTTTTACTCGCATTAGAAATTGGTGATATAATGTTGACCCGAATTAATACCATCTTTTAAATCAAAGTTGGGCCAGCTTCTCCCACATTAATTTGGATAGTTTGCGGTGCATCCAATGTCAATATAATCTTATTTTTTCAGCTGAGATTGTGGTTTAGAATGAGGGAATTAAGACGGAACAGCGACTGTGGAGGGTTCACAACAGTCAGCTCTTCTGTTCTGAGTTTCTTCTCTGGCACTCTCTTCACACCCTCTGTTTCATGACTCTTCTGCAGCAAAACTACTTCCATGTCTGATTGGGTAGAGGAAAGGCAAAGAGACAGTATTCAAAATTACTCTCGCAGGCAAACAGGGCGGTTACATACAGTTGTGGAGTTTGTGTACTGCATCAAGGTACTAGGTGGAGGAGCCAGCAAAGCTGAAATCCAGCCCACCCTCCACTTGCCAGGTTGTCCCAATTGCCAATCTGGAGTCCTGAAGAAGGGGCACTTTCTTCTTTCATCCAAGCTTCCCACCACCAAGCCACTGCAGCCATGAGTCTGTAGGCTACAAAAGCATCAGATGAGCTTGAAGTAACTTTCTTAGTAGAGGTGAAAAAAAAAATGGGAAGTGGAGTAGTTGAAACTCCTGGGTCAAATTGAATTTTGGATTATGTATGGAATTTACCAGTTTTACTTTTCCTATCTCCCACTGACTACTTGATGGAATTCTAACTGTACTCAGGTTTTGATGGCTATCTTAACTACTTCTCTGTCATTGCTGAGACAAAATACCAGACACCCAAAGGTAAAGGAGGAAAGGTTTATTTAACTCACAGTTTGTAGAGATTTCAGTCCATAATCAGCTGACTCCAAGGCAGAGATGAAACATTTTATAGAGTGTACAGGTAGGAAAAGCAACAAGAGATCTTAACAACTTCTTTCTAACTCTTTTATCTTATCCAGACTACTTAGGGCTGGTAGCACTCATGGCCTTAATCTTAGTGCCCTTGAGCCTAGCATTGCACCATGAATCAGTCACACACTCTAAATTCAGCCGCCTCTGAGAAAGCCCCACCTACAACTGCATGAAATCTTGGGGAAACATCTAGACACAAGTCATAACATTCTGCATCTGGCCCTTTAAAGACTCATGTACATCTCCTTGTGGGAAAGGCATTTGGTCCATCTCTAAGAGTTGCCAAAGTCTTAACAGTTTCAGCATTGCTAAAAAGTCTCAGTCTAAAGTCTCCTCTGCGATTTAAGGCAAACGCTTAGCTGCAAGCCCCTGTATTAGTGAAGAGAAAGTTAAACACATCTAACATTTAATGGCACAAGATAGACATCTTTTATTCTAAAAGTTATAAAGGGGGATAACAAGGAATGGGAACAAAGCAAGACCAAAATCCAGCAGGGCAAACATTAAATCTCATAGTTCTACTTCCAGCATCCTCAGCAATCTGTGGCAACTTGTGAACCCCAAAGGGCTTGGGTGGCTCTGCTCCTTGGACATTGCTGGCGGTGGGGGCTCCCACGGCTTCTCTCTGGGGCCAGCTGTGCTCCCTCCTTTCAGTTTTCTTCAGATGATCCGCCTTTCTGGCTTCTCTAAGCTTTTGGGGTCTCTACTGCACTTCTGACTTCATATTCACAGCTTCACACACTGCCCTCTCAGGGGCACACTGCCTGGACCCCCAGGGCTTCTTCTGAAATCTTGGTGGAAGCCTTCCTGACCCCACAACTCTTGCATTCTGTATGCTCCTAAAACCAGCACCATGTGGATGACGCCAGGATCTACTGCCAGCTGGAGCAGTAACCAGGCTTCTTTCTCTCTTGGCTATAAGGGTTGAATGTCTGGATTGCTGGGCACTCTGAACCTAATCTCAAGGAAGAAATTCTCTAGGGTGCTGCTACTCTGGTGCATGGGTCATTCTGGAACGTGGTGCTCTGGGTCTGTCTCTTCAAAGCAAAGTCTTTTACTTTTGCAAAATCTTTTACTGCTGCTTCTTGTGATGCCCTCAGGCCATTTTTTTCTATTCTGTTTCTTCTCAGCAATCAAGATCTTCTGTGCTCCATCTTTGCACGCTACAGCTCTATTGGAGTTTTCTTTTTGGTCAAACTCAAAACATTTTAAATCATTTTGTTGGCCTCTTGATCTTGGTTCTCAACATATATCTGGCTAAAAACCCCAAAACAGCAGCCAGGCTGTGGCCTCAACATTAGACTGCCTTGAAATTTCTTCTAAAAGATTAATTAGTCTGCCACCCTTTGTCTTAGTCTCAGGCAGTCTCTGGACATGAGCAAAATACAAACTTTCTGCCAAAGTATAACACATTGGAGTCCAACAGTCAATTTGGACCTTGTTCCAAGCAGAAACCTCCCAAGCCCAGTTTATACCAGAAGAATTTTTATCTGCCTTCTGGTCTTCTGAGCTTTGACCAGAACCTTCCATACATGGTTTTCCAGGTTACTTTTTCAGCTGGCATCTCCAAACCTTTTAAAACTCTTCTCACAAGCCATTCTCAAAGGCTTTTTTTTTTTTTTTTTCTTGTACTGGGGATCAAACTCAGGACTTTGTACTTGAGAGGCAGGTTGTAGAACCACTGAGCTAACTCCCTGGCCCTAGTTACATTGTTTTGTTTTGGTGGTGGTGGGGATTGAACCCAGGACCTTGAGCTTTCAATACAGGCAGCAGAACCACTGAGCTAAATCCCTGGCCCTTCAAAGACTCTTGAACCACATGGTCAGGTATAGTCACAACAATGACCCCAATGACCTCACTTCTGGTACGAGATTCTGCCTTTGTTACTTTGCTCATGGCTGAGACAAAATACTTGACACCCAAAGTTACAGGGGAAAAGGTTATTTGGCTCACATTTGTGAAAGTTTTAGTCCATAACTGGTAGGCTTCAAGGTAGAGTAGCAGAGGGGCAACAGTTCATGGTGGTGGAAGACAGCAGAAGCAACAAGGGACATTTTATCCCATCCAGACTACCAGGCTTAGGGTGACGCTAAACCAAGCATCTATGTGTAGTGGTTTAGTAATTACACACCCTTAATCCTAGCACCACACATTCCAGACTCAGCCACCTCTGAAAAAGAAAGCCCCACCTCATCCGTATGAGTCTCTGGGGGGATATCTGAGCTCAAACCATAATGAGCATAAAGCCAGAAGTACTCCATAGGAAGCACATTTGCTGCTGTTATTATTGTACATATGAATGTCAGTAGTTTTTATTTAGTGATCACTAATATGTGCAGGGGCTTATACTAAGGATTTTACATACATAGTTTTATTTAAATCTGTTCATAGCCCCATAAACTAGGTATTGTCACCACATTTTTATGCCAAAGGATACTGACAGGTGAGTACCAAGGTCATATTGTAAAGAAGGGGTAAAAGTGGGGTTTGAACATGTACCTATTTAACCCCAGAGCCCACACATATAAGCACTATCTTTTTTTTCTTTTTACTGAGTTTATTGGTACAATCTAGGTATACAGTACAGTTACATTCATTACTGGGATCCTGTACCTTCACATAACAGGTCTTGGTTCTCATTTTTTTCCCCTGATCCCTGCCCTCCCTTCAACCCCTCCTCCCCTCCCCATTAACAAACTCTTTATTTCCATTTTTTCATTTTCTCATATTTTTTCTTTTCCCTTATCTCCTTGCCCCTACCTTTACCCCTTTCCCTATACCTTTCACCCTTTTCTTCCTATTTCACACTCTTAAATATCCCATTAGGATCTTGTGTACTATTATAGTTTTTCACACCAGACAAACTATTCGGTATTTACACATGTGTGTGACTTATTTATTTCACTTAGGAGTATATCCCTAATATGTGCCCATTTTCCTATGAATGACTCTAATTTCTCATTCTTTATGATTGAGTAGTATTCCATTTTATAGAAAAACCACATCTTCTTTATCCAGTTTCCAACAGATGGGCAGATGGGCTTTTCCAAGTTTTATCTATTACAAACTGTGCCGCTATAAACATCGGTGCACATATATCACTGTGTTATGATTCTTTTAAATCTTTTTGAAAGATATCCAGCAGAGGGATGGCTGGGTCAAATGGAACCTCTAGACCTAGCTTTTTGAGGTATCTCCATATTGATTTCCATAGTGGCTGCACCAGTCTGCACTCCCACCAACAATGGAGCAGGGTTCCTTTCTCCCCATGACCCAGCCAACTTTTGTTATTGTGTGATTTCTTGATAGCAGCCATTCTTTGTGGAGTGAAGTGGAATCTCAGTGTTGTTTTCATCTGCATCTCTGGAATGACCAGTGATGTGGAGCATTTTTTCATATATTTACTTGCTGCTTTTACTTCTTTGTCTGAGAAATGTCTGTTCATTTCAGATGCCCATTTTTGAATTGGGTCTTTATATTTGGAGGGGCTGATTGTTTTGAGTTCTTTATATATTCTAGATAATAGTCCTTTGTCTGAGGAGCAGCTGGTAAATTTTTTTCCCACACTGTAGGTTGTCTCTTAGTTCTGTTGATGGTTTCTTTTGCAGTGCAAAAGCTTTTTAATAAGATGAGATCCCAGTTGATTCTTTCTGCTAGTTCCCGTGCTACTGAGGACTTGTTCATAAAGTCTTTTCCTATGCTAATATCTTCAAGAGTTCTGCCTAATTTATCTTCCAGCAACTTTAATGTTTCTGTTTTAATATTTAGATCTTTAATCCACTTTGATTTTAATTTAGTGCAAGGGTCTAGTTTTAATCTTTGGCAGGTTTGAGATCCAGTTTTTCCAACACCATTTATTAAAGAGGCTATCTTTCCTCCAGTGGGAATGGTCAGCTCCTTTGTCAACGATGAAGTAGCTGAGTACATCTGGAGTTGTTTCTGTATCCCAGTCTGTTCCACTGATCCTCAGGTCTGTTTCTTTGCTAGTACCATGCTGTTTTTATCACAGTGGCTTTGTAGTATAGTTTCAGATTGGGAATTGTTATACCCACTGCCATGTGTCTGTTGCCTAGGATGGCTTTTGCTATTCTAGGTCTGTTATGGTTCCAAATGAATTTTTGGATTCTTCTTTCTAGTTCTGTGAAGTATAGTGTTGGGATTTCAATTGGTATTGCATTGAATCTGTATAGCAGTTTTGGTAGTATGGCCATTTTCACTATGTTGATTCTTCCTACCCAGGAGCAGGGGACATCTTTCCATTTTCTTAAATCCTCCTCGATCTCTTTTTTCAGAATGCAGCAGTTTTTAGTGTAGAGGTCTTTTGCTTCTTTTGTTAGGTTGATTCCCAAATACTTCATTTTTTTGGGTGCTACTGTGAAAGGAATTGTTTCCCTAATTTCTTTCTCAGTGAGTCTGTTATTTGTGTACAAGAAGGCTATTGATTTTTGGGTGTTGACCTTGTATCCAGCTACTCTGCTAAAAGTGTCAATTAAGTCGAGAAGTCTTTTGGTGGAGTTTTTTGGGTCTTCAATGTAGAGTATCATATCATCAGCAAATAATGACAGTTTAACTTCTTCCTTTCCTATCTTTATTGCTTTAATTTCTTTCTCTTGTCTAATTGCTATGGCTAATGTTTCCAGAACTATATCAAAAAGGAGCGGTGATAGTGGGCATCCTTGTCTTGTTCCTGATTTTACCGTGAAGGTTTTCAGTTTTTGGCCATTTAATATGATGTTGGCTGTTGGTTTTTCATAGATAGCCTTTATTAAGTTGAAAAATAGACCACCTATTCCAATTTTTGTAGAGTTTTTATCATGAGTGGGTGTTGAATTTTGTCAAATGCTTTTTCTGCATCTAACGAGAGGATCATGTGGTTCTTGTCCTTGACTTTGTTAATATAGTGTATTACATTTATTGATTTACATATGTTGAACCATCCTTGCATCCCTGGAATAAATCCGACTTGTTCAGGATGTATGATCTTCTTGATGATCCTCTGTATTCTCTTTGCTAGTATCTTATTGAGGATTTTTGCATCTATATTCATTAAGGAGATTGGCCTATAGTTCTCTCTCTCTCTCTCTCTCTCTCTCTCTCTTTTTTGGTACCAGGGATCGAACTCGGGTCCTCGCACCTGCAAGGCAGGCGGTGGAGCCACTGAGCTAAATCCCCAGCCCCTGTAGTTCTTTTTTTTAGTTACATTTTTCCCTGGTTTGGGAATCAAAGTGATACTTGCTTCCAGGAATGAATTTAGAAGTATTGCTTCCCTTTCAATTTCATTGAAAAGTCTGAAGAGTAATGGCAGTAGTTCTTCTCTAAATGTCTTTTAAAATTCAGCAGTGAATCCATCAGGACCTGGGCTTTTCTTTGTTGGTAAGTTTTTAATTACATTTTCATTTCACTGACTGTAATTGGGGTATTTAAAATGTTTTTATCTTCTTCATTCAACTTTGGTAATTCATAAGTATCTAGAAATCTGTCCATTTCTTCTGTGTTTTCCATTTTATTAGAGTACAGATTCTCATAGTAGGTATTAATGATCCTCTGGATTTCTGTGGGATCTGTTGTGACTTCATCTTTTGCATTTGTGATTGCATGAATATGAGCCTTTTCTTTCCTTTTTTTGATAAGGTTTGCTAAGGGTTTATTTTATTTTATTTATTCTTTCAAAAAACCAACTCTTTGATTCATTTATTTTTTTGTATCATTTTCTTAGTTTCCATTGCATTGATTTCTGCTCTAATCTTTATATTTTCCTCTCTTGTTCGAGCTTTGGGTTTTTCTTGCTCTTGTTTTTCTAGGAGTCTAAGAATCATTGTTAGGTTGTTTATTTGAGCTTGCTCTGTTTTCCTAATGTGGGCATTCAGTGCTATGACTTTTCCATGTAGAACTGCTTTCATTGTGTCCCATAGATTCCTGTATGTTGTATTGGTATTTTCATGTATTTGTAAATATTGTCTGATTTCTTCTTTAATTTCCTCTGTGATCCATTGATTGTTCAGGAGAGTATTGTTCAATTTTGATGTGTTATTGAAGTTCCTACAGTTTCTTATGCTATTGATCTCCAGTTTTATTACACTGTGATCTGATAATATACAGGGAATAACTTCAATTATTTTGCATTTATTCAAACCTGTTCTGTGAGCTAGTATGTGGTCTATCTTGGAGAATGACCCATGTAGCTGAAAAGAATGTATATTCTGATTTTGTGAGGTGCAACACTCTATAGATGTCTAATAAGTACATGTGTTCAAAAGCTTGGCTCAGTTCTAGTATTTCATTGCTGATTTTTGCTTAGATGATCTATCTATTTGTGATAGTGGGGTATTTAGATCCTCCACTACAATTGTATTAGTGCTTATTTGGTTTTTCATGTTACTTAATATTTGTTTTATATAGTTGGGGACATTTATATTTGGTGCATATGTTTAGGACTGTCATTTTTCCTCTTGGATTGTTCCCTTTACAAGGATGTAGTGGCCTTCTTTGTCTCTCTTAATCAGTTTTGGTTTGAAATTTACTTTGTCTGCAAATAAGATTGCTACCCGTGCTTTTTTCTGGGCTCCTGTCATGTGGAGAATTGTTTTCCATCCTTTCACTTTCAGTCTATGGGCTTCTTTTTGCACTAGGTGTGTTTCTTGTATCCAACATATTGTTGGGTTTTGCTTCTTAATCCATTCTGCCAATCTATTTCTCTTGATTGATGAATTGAGGACATTGACATTGATGGTTATAACTGATATGTACTGATTTAGTATTGTCGTGTTGTTGTCCTTTTGTTGACTCTTTTTAATTTTTTTGTCCTCTCCTTTTAGTTTCTTGCCTTGGCTATTTGAATTGCTCTGTTGGGCCTCATGGTGTTGTGAGCTTCATTGTCTTTTTCTAGGATATTGTTTAAAATTCCTTGTAGTGCTGGTTTAGTATTCATGAAGTTTCTCAAGTGTTCTTTGTCATGGAAGTATCTTATTTCTCCATCCATTTTGAAAGAGAGTTTTGCAGAATACATCAGTCTTGGTTGTAGGTTGTCTTCTTATAGGACTTGAAATACCTCACTCCATGATCTCCTTGACCTGAGGTTTTGTTTTGAAAAGTCTGCTGTGATTCTGATGGGCTTTCCTTTGCATGTGGTTTGTTTATTTTCTCTTACTGCTTGTAGTATTTTGTTCTTCTGTTGTGTTTCTGGGATCTTGATTATTATATATCTAGGTGTAGATTTTTTTTAAAATTGTGGCTAGTTGGAGTCCTATATGCCTCACTTATCTGTATGTCAAATTCTTCACCTCTGTTTGGGAAGTTTTCTGTCATTAATTCTGTGAACAGCTTTTTAAAGTCATTTGCATTTTCTTCTGCTACTTCATGGATTCCTATCAGTCTTATGTTATTCTTTGCATCATCTAGGAGTTGTTGGATCAATTTCTCATGCTCCCTTACTGTTTTTAAAAGGCCTTTCTTTTCATGGTCATTGTCTGCAATCCTATCTTCTATATCTGAGATTCTATCTTTGCAATATTTTATTCTGTTGCATATGCTTTCAATAAAGTTTTTAATCTCCTGGATATCTGTTTGAATCTGTTTAATGGATTCCATTTCTTTCCTATGTTGGGTGTTCATTGTTTCCATT
>NW_022900932.1:41914317-41917593 GCF_012274545.1 Fukomys damarensis
AATCATGTCTTTCATTTTGCTCACCATCTCTATGGTTATCTGGGAAATTATTTCTGTTTTGAATTTTTCTAGAGCTTGATTGATCTGTTTTGTTACTTCCTGTGCTGTGAGTTCTGAGTGTCCTGGAGGTTCACTATCAGACTTTTCATCCTCCTTTGCCCTACTGTTTGCCATTGGTGAACTGGAGGTCTGTCTTTGTGGCTTGCTTAAGTGTTTTCTCATCTTTATTTTTGCTGTTGGGTTGCCCTTGATTCAATCTCTGGGTCATTAAATCTTCCTGATATCCTTGCATCCCAGCCTTTGATTCCCTAATGATTTATAGACATTCTCATTTTCATAATTGAGAAAACAACTCATCAAATCAATCCCTATCCTTTATCCCAATTGATACAATCAGGAACACAATAGGATCAATCACCTCCCTTTATAGCCAGCCATGCCTCTGCAGAGTGCATCCAAGGACTGGCACAATCAGGGGCTCTGAGAGGAGGGGAGTGCTCAGCAGTGCCCATGCAGCTACCCTCCTGGCACTGGGTCTGGATATTCAATGGCTCCTGCAGGGAAAGGCGCAGTTCTGGAGGAGGCCCGCAGATTGGGCAGGGCTGCGCAGCAGAGGGGAATCTAACTATAAGCACCACCTTGTGCATATCTGCTTGGGAAGGAGAGATCTGTGCAGTCAGGCCTCCATCCTGACTTAGGAATCCACAATCCAGCTAAATTTCAGATGACATTATTTTCAAACAGAAAGAATTAGAAAATATTTCTAGTCTCCTCTAAGTTGGTCTCTCTCTGCTTTCCTTTCTTAAATACCTGCAGACTTCATAATGCATATCAGTGACCAGGAATCTTCTTTGGGTTGTGTGGCTAACTGAGCATCTTTCTCAGTGAATAAACTACAGTTCACATTCATGTCAAAAGCCCCAAACCAGCCATGGCTTTTTATCTCTGCCGGCCTCACTGTTCAGCAAAAGCACTGAGAAGAATATTTTTTTTTAAATCTCATAAGCATTTTTCTTCTTGACAGTTACCTCACAGCTGTCCATAAGTGAGGAAAGTCATCTGAAAGGACCAAGGCAAGAAAGATATGTGTAATGGAATTTGGGGAACAAAAAGTACTTCAGTTTAGCAACATGACACATATACTTCTGTGGGAAATTGGGGCAGGAGTTGATGGCTCTGTGTTCCATGTGGTTCTTCAATGTTCCCTGAAAGTCCATGTTCTACACAACTGGTCACCAGCCGTTGCGCTCTTGGGAGGTGATGGAGCTGTGAGGAGGTAGAACCTTATGGGAGGAAGTCCAGTCAACAAGGCAATGCCCTTGAAGGGGAGTTTGGGACCCCATTCCTTTCTTATCTCTTTCTTTTGCTTCCTGATTGGTAGGAGATGAACAAGTTTCCTCTGCCACGCAGTTCCTGCTGTGATGTGCTGACTCTGCATATACCCAAAGGCAAGAGGACCAAGTGGTCATGGAGGGAAAGCTCGAAAACCATGAGCCAAAATCAATCTTTCCTCCTTATAAGTTGTTATTCTCATCACTGTAGTGTGACATCTTTAACTTGTTCAGGAAGATACTAGAAGGAGAGTAGCTGGGCCAAATGGAATTCCTAGTTTCAGCTTTTTGAGGAATCTCCAAAAGGATTTTCATTGTAATTGTACTAGTTTACATTTCCACCAAAAATGCAGGAGGGTTTCTTTTTTCCCTTGCAGCCTCAGCAGCATTTGATATTATTTGATTTCTTGATTATGATCATTCTTTCTGTGGTAAGATGAAATCTGAGTGTTGTTTGATTTGCATTTCTATAATGGCCAGAAATGTTGAACATTTTTTTCATTTGTTATTGACCATTTGTCAATACTTTGTCTCCTATGAAATATCTATTCACTTCACTTGCCCATTGTTTGGCTGGGTCTTTTACTTTGGAGGTCTAACATAAGGATCAATGGACCAGAATAGAGGATGGAGAAACAACACCATGCACATTCAACTATTTGATCTTTGGCAAAGTGGCCAAAAGCATATACTGGAGGAAACAGAGCCTCTTTAATACATGGTACTGGGGAAATAGGATATCTACATGCAGAAGGTTGATGCTAGACCCATATTTGTCACCTTGTACTAAACTAAAATAAAAATGGGTCAAAGAACTAAAATCTAGAACCAAAACATCAACCTGATGGAAGACAAAAATAGGTAGAACTCCAGACAGGGTATTTGGCTCAGTGGTTCTGCCACCTGCCTGCCTGGCAAGAGCAAGATTCCAAGTTCAATCCCTGGTACAAAAAAAAAAAAAAAAAGATGAACTCCTGACATCATAGGTATAGTCAGGGATTTTCTGAACAGAACCTCAGTTACATAAGAAATATTACCAAGAATCAACAAATGGAATCCTATCAAATTAAAAAGCTATGGAGGGCAGGGGATTTAGCTCAGTGGCACCCCACCTGCCTTGCAAGTGCAAGGTCCTAAGTTTGATCTCCAGTGTGTGGGGGGGAAGAGCAACCAGCAGAGTGAAAAGAGAACCTACAAAATGGGAAATAATTTTTGGCAGCTATTCCTCATACAGAGAGCTAGTGCCCAGAATATATAAAGAATTCACCTCTTGGGCCAGGGATGTAGCTCAGTGGTGCCACATCTACCTGGTAAATGCAAAGTCCTGAGTCTGATCCTTGGAACCCCCGCCACCTTGAAAAAAATGAATTCAACTTTTTAATGAAATTGAGTGGGAAGGAGTACTCCTAAGGTCACTCCTGGAAGCTAGCATTACCCTGGATCCAAAACTAGATGACCCAACTACAAAAGAGAATTACAGACCAATCTCTTCAATGAACACAGACACAAAAATCCTCAATAAGATCCTGGCATACATAATGCAGCAAATCATCAAAAAGATCACACATAATGACCAAGTAGGCTTCACCACAGGGATGCAGGATGGCTCAACATATGCAAATTAATAAATGTAATACAACACATGAACAGAAGCAAGGACAAAAAAATCTCATGATCATCTCAATAGATGCAGAAAAAGTCTTTGACAAAAATCTAACATCCCTCATGATAAAAACCCTGCAAAAATCAGTATGAAAGGACTCTATCATAATCTGATAAAAGCCACGTATGACAAACCTACATCATATTAAATGAGGAAAAGCTGAAAGCTTTCCCTCTAAAATCAGGAACAAGATATAGATGTCCACTATCACACTCCTATTCAATATAATGCTGGAAACATTAGCCAGAGCAATCAAACAAGAGAAAAATTATATATATATAT
>NW_022900932.1:41917633-41935238 GCF_012274545.1 Fukomys damarensis
TATATGAAAGGAAGGCAAATTATCATTATTTGCAGATGATATAATCCTTTATATAGAAGAACCCCAAATCCCAACAGATTCCTAAAATTAATAACCAAATTCAGTAATGTAGCAAGACACAAAATCAATAATGTTCCCTCACACCAATAAAGAACTCACTGAAAAAGAAATTAGGAAAATAATACCATTTACAATAGCATTAAGAAAGACTTTAAATACTTAATTGTTAACCCAAGGAAGTGAAACTTCTACAACAAAAACTACAGTATTCTGGAAAAGGAGATAGAAGAAGACAGCAGAAAATAGAATGATATCCCCTGTTCCCGAATAGGCAGAACTAATATTGTCAAATGGCCATATTTCCAAAACTAATATACAGACTTAACACAATCCCAATCAAAATAGCAACAGTATTCCTCAGAGAACTAGAGGAAACAACCTTAAAATTCATTTGGAACCCGAAGTGACCAAGAATAGCAAAAGCCATTCTGAGCAACAAGAGCAAAGCAGGAGGCATCACAACCAGATTTCATGTTATATTACAAAGATACAATGGTACTGGAAAAAAAGAAAAACACAGACATGTGGCTCAATGGAACTGAATAGAGGATATAGGAAGGACTCCAGCCACATTCAGGTATCTGATCTTTGACAAAAGGGCCCAAAACATGATGAGGAAAAGCCAGCATCCTAACAAATGATGCTAGGAAAACTGGCTATCCACATGCAGAAAATTGGATCTAGACCCACATTTCTCACCATGTACCAAACTAAAATAAAAATGGATCACAGATCTAAATGTTAAAACACAAACACTGAACCTGATGGGAGATAAAATAGGTAAAACACTTGAAGGTGTAGGCATAGGCATAGGCAGGGACTTTCTGAAAAGAACCCAATTGCACAAGATAAAAATACCAAAAATCAACAAATGCGATCATACTAAATTAAAGATTTCTGTACTATAAAAGAAAGAACCAACAAAGTGAGGAAACAAACTATAGAGTAGGAATAAATGTTTGCCAGTTATTTCTCTGACAGAGAGCTAATACCTAAAATATATAAAGAACTAAAAAATATGACTGCCTCAAAATAAAGACCCAATAAAAGTGGGCACCTGAAACAAGTTTACACTTCTCAGCAAAAGAAGTACAAATGACCAATAAATATATGAAAAAATGTTCACTGTCTCAGGCCACTAGAGAAATATAAATGAAAACAACACTGAGATTCCACTGTACTCCAGAAAGAATGGCTGTCATCAAGAAATCAAATAATATCCAGTCTCCAGTTGTTGGGCAATTGGGCCATTTCCAGTATTTGCTGTTACAAACTGAGCCACTATGGACTTCAGGGCACATATATTGCTGTGGTGTGATTCTTTAACTCTTTTGGGAAGATTCCTAGGAGAAAAATATCTGGGTCAAGTGGTACCTCTAATTTTAGTTTTTTGAGGTATTTTCCATACAGATTCTTATCGAGGTTGCACCAGTCTGCACTCCCACCAACAGTGGAGCAGGGTTCCTTTCTCCCCACAGCCCTACCAGCATTTGTTACTGGTTGATATATTGATATCAGCCATTCTTTCTGGTGTGAGGTGGAATCTCAGTGTTGTTTTCATTTACATCCCTCAAATGACCAGTGGTGCTGAGCATTTTTTCATATGTTTATTTTCTGATTCTACTTCTTTGTCTGAGAAATGTCTGTTCACTTCAGATGCCCATTTTTGGATAAGGTCTTTAAATTTGGGGGGGCTCTGATTTGTTTCAAGTTCTTTATACGGTCTATATGTAGACCTTTGTCTGAAAAACAGCTAGTAAAGATTTTTTCTCACATTGTGGGTTGTTTCTTCACTCTGTTGGTGCCTTCTCTTGTGGTGCAGAAGCTTTTTAATAAGATGAGATCCCAGCTGTTGATTCTTTGTGCTAGTTCATGTGTGACTGAGGTTTTGTTCATGAAATCTTTTCCTTCACCAGTGTCTTCAAGAGCTCTACCTAACCTATCTTCTAGTAGGTTTAGTGTTTCTGTTTTAATATTTATATATTTGATCCATTTTGTTTCAGGTTAGTGCCTGGTGAGAGATGTAGGTCTAGTTTTAATCTTTGGCAAGTTGAAACCCAATTTTTCCAGCACCACTTATTTTTTTATTTTTATTTTTTGGTACCGGAGATTGAACTCAGGACCTTGCACTTGCGAGGCAGGCAGCAGAACCACTGAGCTAAATCCCTAGCCCTCCACCACCATTTATTAATGAAGCTATCTTTCCCCCAGTGAGGGATTTCATTTCTTTGTCAAAGATGAGGTGGCTGAGCCGGGCATGGTGGCGCACACCTGTAATCCCAGCACTCAGGAGGCTGAGGCAGGAGGATTGCTGTGAGTTTGAGACCAGCTGGGCTACATAGAGTTCCAGGTCATCATGGTGGCGCACACCTGTAATCCCAGCACTCAGGAGGCTGAGGCAGGAGGATTGCTGTGAGTTTGAGACCAGCTGGGCTACATAGTGAGTTCCAGGTCAGTCTCAACTACATAGTGAGACCCTGTCTCATAAAACAAAATAAAACAAACAAAACAACAACAACAACAAAAGAACCAAGATATATCATGTAAAGGTACAAATTCCCAATGATGAATGTTATCATACTGTGTACCTAAAATGTACCAATAAAATGAAAGAAACCATACATATACATCTAAAAAAAAAAGAAATCAAATAATAAATGTTGATGAGGCTGCAGGAAAAAAGGAACCCTTCTATGTTGTTGGTGGAAATATAAGCTAGTACAACTACTATGGAAATCAACGTAGAGATTCTTCAAAAAATAGAAACTAGAAATTCCATTTTGACTCAAGTTTTCCTCTTCTAGGTATCTTCCTGAAATTTTTAAAGGCATCATATTACAATGACACATGCATACTTGTGTCTATAGCAGCACAATTCATGATAGCTAAATCTTGGAAGCAGCCTATACGTCCACCAACAAATGAATAAGGAAACATGGCACTTATATATAATAGCGTACTACTTTGCCACGAAAAAGGATAAACTCAAGTCATTTGTGAGAAAATGGATGCTCCCTGTGATCATAATGTTAAGTGAAATAAATCAGACACGCAAGCTTAAATATCTCATGACCTTGTATGAGAAACCGAATGCATAAATAATTAAAGAACAAAATAAAAGGTTATAGGAAATAGGGAGATAGGTCTTTTGCAAAAAAGAAGGGAACCAAGAAATGGCAGGAGGAAGAGAGGGGTGGGGAATGGGATGAAAAAAAAGAATTAAGTTGAGATATGTACATGTACCAACTTTCCATGAAAAATATAATCATTATGTACTGCAAACATGTCCATAAAAATAAAAATTCTAAACAGCAACACCAAAAACCAAAGAACTAAAAAAACATCTAGACTATAATTATTCTTTATTTTCTTTCCATTCAAGTAAAATAAATAGTTTGCAACTCTTGGAGAGCATGGTATTTTATTTTATCTTTTAATCTAAAGAACCTGCAGTTCTTTTATAGATAAAGTCATTGACCTCATGATAATAAAACTCATATTTGTTTTGTACTTAGCCTTTACTATTTTAAGCATTTTATAGACCTTGTTTCATTTAATTCTCTCACAACTACCCTGTAAGGGAGGCACTGGTCACTACTGGCATTTTACAGATGGTAAGACAGAGGCTGACAAAGGGTACAAAGTTACAGTTACAACCAGGGTGTGATTGTGTGTATTTTTAGTCCCAGTTATTCAGGAGGCTGAAGCAAGAGGATTGCTTGAGCTTACAAATTCGAGACCAGCCTGGGCAGCACAGTGAGACTTTGTCTCAAAAACAGAAACAGAGCCACATGTTGTGACCCACGCCTGTAATCCCTGCACTTGGGAAGCTGAAGCAGGAGGATCATCATGAGCTTGAGGCCAGCCTGGGCTACATAGTGAATTTGAGTCTCACCTGAGAAACATAGCAACACCATGTCTCAAAAAAACAAACAAATAGAATCAGAAACAGCTGGGCATGGTGGCACAGGCGTGTGCTTTCAGCTATTCAGGAGCCTGAGGCAGGGGAAATACAAGTTCAAGCCCAGCCTGGGTAATTTAATAAGATCTGTCTCAAAGAGGACAAAAAAATACTAGGGATGTAAATCAGTAGTGTCCCTGGCTTCAATCCCTAGAACTCCAACAAACAAACAAAACACACACACACAAAACAATGTTGTCGTTACATAGGATGATTAGGTCTACAGGTGCTATATACCACACCGAACATGTTGTACATGCTTTGTGTACTGGTGTTTTCTGAAGGGCAGATTTTAGGCTCACTCATTACATCAAAAAAAAGAAAGGTAACTGAAATTTTGAGTATATTGATTTGCTGTGCCATGGTTTGGAGTTGACATGTCTGCCAGGAGCCTCTTGGACTCACAGGCAGGGCTTATGCAAAGTGGGTCACTGGAAGCACGACCCAGAATGGTGCATCTGCATCTCCATCTCCCCCTTTTCTCTTTCCCTGGTCGCCATGAAGTGAGTGGTTTTCTTTTCCCAGATGAATTCCACAGTGCTGTTCTGCCTTGGAGTGGGTCAATGAGCCAAAACAAAGCTCTCTCCTTTAGTTTGTGGATGTTGGCATTTGGTCCCAGTGACGAGAAAGTGATTAAGACAGCCTGACAATCGTAGTCATTTCACTATGTACATTGTGATAAGCATATCAAAATACTATATTATATACCTTCAGTGAAAAAAGACTTGAAAGAACGCGAGAAGAAAGAAAGGGCGAGGCTGAGGAAGGGTAAATAACTTACTCAAGATCCCACCCTAGAAAGTCACAGCTTGCCTCCAGGTTGGTCCTGCATGGAAGGTGAAGCGGACAGGCATGCTCTTTCTTCTTCAGTACTCCTTTTTTTTTTCCCCTACTAGTAGAGGGGAAGATCTCATTCAGTGAGCTGGCGGAGGCCTTCAGTGGTCCAGGGCTCCATAGTACATAGGTCTGCCTGACAACGGTGTCTGTGTGAAGAGGACTTGTGCTCTTTATAAACCAGTCTCCTAGTCGATTTAAGGAAGAAGATATTTGACCCCTGCTTAATTGTCTTCTTTCTCAGTTGAACTAGAACTCAGATGGAGAAAGGGTGTGATATATATCAACTTGGTCCTCCCTCAAAAGATATGGAGAGTCATAAATGAAGAAATACGGATAAATAATAAGATCACATAAGTTAAAAACTCTTGATCCAACATCTAATGAATCTACTCCTTAACAAGTCAACCCACTCATCAGTTAAGCCAAAGATGGGGATCTCAGTAGGTATTTTGTTGAACTCTTATAAAAATCAGGTGAGATGGGTTTTTTAATCCCTGTGTTGTTTGTAAGGAAACTGTGAAACTGTATCTTATTTTCGGTGAGGCCCACAACCAGACTGTTCCAGGAAGCTCAGTGATATTATAGGAATTACTTAAAATTGTATAGCTGGTCAGTGGGAGAATTAGGATATGAATCCAAGTCTGACCGATGACATGGGCTAAGCTTTCTTTAGAGAAGGCAGAATGGGAACAACTCAAGTAATGATGATGAGTACATAGTAAACCCTGACTTTATACCAGTGTGAGACTTTATTCCACTCAATGCTTTGTGATTCATTGTCTCATTAAATTCTTGTGATCCTTATAAGGAAAGTAGATATCCTTATTATACTTACAAAGGACTGAGGTTCATTGATGTTAAACAGTTTTCCAAAGGCCAACCCGTAAATGGCAGAGGTCCAGTTGTAATCCAAGTATTCTCATTCCAAAGTTTTAGCTCAGGAGTAATACTGTCTTTGCTCCTTTTGCTTTACAAAGGTAGCTGAGAGACATAGCCTGTTATATGGCATCAGAGAGTCTTAGAACCATTAGTTAGCAAATGTAGGTCAACCTTGTAGTTGTTCATGGAGGCATAGCCAGGGGCAGACTTTCATGGGAGAAAGGGGAAGGATGCAGAGTAGAGTGGAGAGCATTGGGAACATTCATCTAGGCAAAATGGGAAGGAATATTCAGCCAGGTTTTAGCTAATATATGCTTGATGATAGCAAAGAAGAACAACACAGCATGCCTGAGAATGAAGGATAATTTTTGGTTTGTAAACAAACATATAAAACAACAGTAGTGGGGCCAGGGATTTAGCTCAGTGGCTCCACTGCCTGCCTCGCAAGCACAAGGTCCTGAGTTCGATCCCTGGCACAACCCCCCCCCCAAAAAAAACCCAGGAGCAACAGCAAAACCAAATTCCTCCACCCAGTTCTTGAGGGTTTTGCTTGGGTGATGAACGCATTCAAGGCTCTGAAGACTCAGGATCTTGCCATAACTTTGTTAATCAATTATTGAAAATAGGGATTTGCTTGATTTTTCTTGCCCATAGCACCCTTGTCTCTTCCAGAGTTTCATGTGGCACCACCCTCCTCTCCTACAGTAACCAATACCATCTGCTCTTGCCTCTGAGTCATCAAGTTTGTCATCTCCTCGTTGAGGACCCCTCTCCTTCCCCCTCTCGCCTCTTCCCCTGTGTTCCTCATCTCATTCCCTCTCCTCTTCCTCTCTCTGTTTTGTGGTCATGGAAATTGAACCTCAGGAGCACTGAGCTACATCCCAGCCCAATTATATTTTATTAACTTTATTTTTTGTATGGGGTCCCACTAAATTGTCCAGGCTGGCCTCAGACTTGTGCTTTTACTGCCTCAGCCTTCTGATAGCTGACATGTGCCCTATGCCAGTTCTTGCACTTTCTGTGAGATCAAACCCAGGACCGTGTGCATTCGAGGCAAGTGCTCCACCACTGAGGTAGCCCTTCAGGCACCCCTTACATTCTGAGTTCTCCTCTGATTTCCTCGTTCTCAGAAAAAGTGGCTGTTCCATTTGATGCATGCGTGGAGAGTCTCACTTGCTCCTCTCTAACTGAACAAATGTCTTAATGAGGGACGTTTCAGGAAACCACATGACCGGAGGAGAAACACCAGTGGAAGCCTTAATTATAGGCTCAAATTTGGATAGCAAAGTTAACCTTTAGAAAGATCTTTAATGTTAAATGTGTACAATGAGAAGACAAACACTTTGTGGAGGAAAGATTCTTTCATATATTGAGTATAAACAGGTACGTTTAACATTATGTAGATGGGGTGGCTTGTGTCTAGATGTCTTTCCAAAGCCTCATGTGATCATCACAGATGGGGCTCTTCAGAGGTGGCTGGATCTAGAGTGTATATGATGCTGGGATCAAGGATGTGTGATTACTAAATTAGTTCACTGGTTGGTTAGCTATAGTTCTAGGTGTGGGCAATGGGAAGGCCCACCCTGAGTGTGAGTGCTGCCCACCCTAATGGCGCGCAGTCTGGATAGAATATAAGCGACAGAAAGAGGGCTGCTGTTATTGCTTGCTGCCTTCTGCCTGCCATGAGCTGTTTCTCTTCTGCAGTGCCCTTCTGCCATGCCACCCTGCCTTGGAGCCAGCCAACTATAAACTGAAATCTTTAAAAACTGTGAGCCAAGCGCAAGAACCCGAGTTCAATCACTGGTACCCCCGCGCAAAAAAAATGTGAGCCAAAATAAACCTTTCCTTCTTTAACTTTGGGTGTCAGGTATTCTGTCTCAGCAACAAGAAAAAAGTAACTAAGTAAAGCAACCATGTTAAAAAACCCAATCTTGACACTAGGGGTAGTGGAGCATATCTGCAATCCCAGCATTCTGGGAGACTGCGGCAGGAGGATCACAAGTTTGAGGCCAGCCTGGGAAATTGAGATTTAGCAAGATCTTGTCTCAAAAAATAACAGGGTTGGGGATGTAGCTCAGTAAAGATGCCCTGAATTTAGTCGCAGTACTGGAAAAAAAAAATTCAAACTTGAAAAAAGCCCATTTCTATCTAAGCTTCTGAGTCCAAACTTTGGAGTCCAGCGGATCTCTTGTTTGTGGCAGCCATGCCATCCCAGTCAGCCTCTAGATTTCCCCTCCATCCCTACCAACAGAGCTCCAGTTGTATTGAGGGCAGCAATGTGTCTAGGGAGGAACGTGCACTGCCCCAGACTCCCTTGAAGCTCAAGAACCAGGTGTTCTGTTTTTTTCATTGAGTTTATTGGTACAATCTAGGTATATAATGCAGTTACATTCATTGGAATTCTGTACCTTTACATAATAGGTCTTGATTCTCATGTTTTCCCCTTTTCCCTGCCCTCCCTTCACCCCCTCCTCCCCTCCCCATTTACAAACACTATTTCCATTTCAGACTCCCTTGAAGCTCAAGAACCAGGTGTTCTGTTTTTTTCATTGAGTTTATTGGTACAATCTAGGTATATAATGCAGTTACATTCATTGGAATTCTGTACCTTTACGTAATAGGTCTTGATTCTCATGTTTTCCCCTTTTCCCTGCCCTCCCTTCACCCCCTCCTCCCCTCCCCATTTACAAACACTTTATTTCCATTTTTTCAGTTTCTCATATTTTTTCCCCTCCCTTATTACCTTTCCCCCACCCTTCCCACTTTCCCTACACCTTTAGCCCTTTACTTCCTATTTCACATTATTAATTATCTCATTAGGATCCTGTGTACTATTATAGCTTTTCACACCGAAGAAACTATTCAGTATTTCAGTTAAAGAAATCTCTGTATGAACATTAAAAATAGGGAATCCTAAAATAAAACTAAAAAAGGAAAGTAAAAGAGAAAAGGCAGTGATGACACATTAAAATAATCCTTAATTCTGGAGATGAAAATGGTCCCTGAACATATTTAAATTGCTTCTTGAAGAGCCAGGTGTTCTTAAAGAGATATAAGTGGTAGTCTCCTCTGTGTGGAGCTTCTAGGAAAGCCAGTGTTTTTCTACTTAAAGGGACAAGTCTAACTGGCACATGTGCTTTGTCCTTCCTCTTCCCCTTCCTCCTACCTGGAGTGTGAGCTATGCTGGAGGGACAGCAGCCAAAATTTAAGTCTGAGGAAGAAAAGCAGGCATTAAGAGTGACTAAAGAAGAAGCTTGAGACCTGCAGTCTTCCTGAAGCCGTTGCCTCTGTCCAACCTCAAGGCATCTGTTGTTATGAGAGAAAAACAGAAACCCTATTAAGCACCATATTTGATTGAATGTTGTGGTCAGTCACTTGCAGCCAAGTGAAATCCTGACGCAAATAGAAAATAGAGGCAAATATGAATATTTTAAGGTTTAAGAACGATTTAACGTATCTTGAAAGTATTGGAAATGCAATGTATCAGGTCCTAAATATATTTTGTTAGGCTTTGATCTAGCAAGGTTTCGTTAGTGATTCGTTTGTATTTTTCCCTTTTTCCTTCCCTTCTTTCCCTCTTCCTTCCTTCTCTTTCCCTCCTTCTTTATCCTTTTCACCAGGCTTTGTTGAGTAGTTCTTGTGCTATCAGTGTGCCAGAGCAACACAGACATCATTTCTACCCTCAGACAATTACATCTATGTATAATTAGGAAGTGATCTAAAACAGGAGGAAATAAAGGAAATAAAGAATATAGTGATAACATGACCCTGAGGGACAAGGTATAGTCTGGAAATCTCTGAGGAACTGAGGTCTGAGCAGACACCAGAGGGAAGGATATGCCTAATAAGACAAAAGAGGTAGATAGACTGAGAAGAACTGGCTTGCGAAAAATCGCCAAGAGTATGTACAGCACCTTTAAGAAACTGAAAATAGTTCCCAGTGACTGAGATATTGAGAGCAAGGAAGAAAGTAGTACAACATAAGGCTGGAGAGACAAAGAGGGGTCAGAGGATACCGAGCTTTGTGGTCTGTTTATATTAAGAACTTGTGCCTTTATCCTAAAAACATTAGGAGGTTTCTGAAAATTCTAAACCTGTAGGAGTGAGCTGGCCAGATATGAGTTTTGAAACTCCAAATGCCATTCTCACCACGCGGCCTAGAGTGGATCGGAGATATGAAGCTGGTGTTAATATGAGGAGGCCATTTCAGATACCGGATAGATGGTATCCACGGGGATAGGATAGCTTGGATTAAGGAAGCGGCAGCAATGGAGGGAAGCTGTGGGGTTTGAACACAATGTAGAAGGCAAAGCGACAGGACTTGGTGATGGATTAGACATAGCCTTTGATGGATAGGTGGGTGATTTTGAGGTGGGCTCTTAGAGTCTGGCTTACAGAATTGGAAGTTTGGGTGGGTGTGGCTGGATCACACAGGCAGATAGGGTACAGTAGAGGTCTGGGGCTCAGAGGAAAGATTTGAGCTAGAGGCATCAGTACATATAGACAGGTGGGTAAAGTCATAAATCATGAGATCATTTAATGGGAAAAGGGAGAAGAGAAAAGGGGTGCTTAGAAAACTGACATCAAGGTGAATAACCTGCTCCCAACCTGAGGAAGCTTATCACTTGGTGTGGGTGAGAAGCTATGTCCTTATGTAATTAAAGAATGGTCAGTGAAAGACTTATATTCCACCAATACCATAATCAAGGCATTCAGAGGACAGAAGTGCTAGTCTAGCTGAAGGAATTAGTGAGTTTCATACTTTTGTGTTCTATATGTTTCATACATTATGGTCATCTTTGTTGGGCAGCAAGAATAAAGTGAGGTGGAGGGAAGGGATGGGATTCCAAGTGGAGAAAATGACTAAACAAAGGGATGGAAGGCTAAAATGTGTGACACATTGGGGGACTTCAGGACTTTCAGTATATCTAGAGATGGGGTCTAAGTAGGGGAGTGAGGACAAAGATGAACTTCAGCTTGACTAAGGAGGGCCATGAATGCTGACCTGAGGGACTTGACCTGTAGGAGTATGGACCTAGCCAAAGTAGGAGACGGTTGGGAGGGGCATAGCTCCTGTTTTTTCCACAGATCAGCATTTTTGGTAAGGTCCTTGGCTGCTGCTCTCCATTCACCATGCTTTGTGGGAAGTTTGGGTCACCATGGCACCCATTCTACCAGAACCCACCTGATCTTACAGCTCCAGAGCTCACCACCATTGTCAGTCTCTGCTGGCATGAAACTGGAGTTCCAGTCACAACCAATACAGTTATATAATAAATAATATAAGAAAAACATAACATAGTATAATATATCTTCTTACCATTATTCTGTGTTAGTGGGAAATCCTAGCATTTGTACAGGTTTTCTGGACATGATTTTACTCATGTTTCTACATTAATGTGCGATTGTAGGTTCTTATATATTACCAGAATGAGGACAGGAACTGTGTTTATGTTGTCTCTCATTGTGTCTATTACTAACTAACGAATTCCTCCCACGTTTGGGAGCTTAACACAACACTAGACATTCATTATCTTAGTTTCTGTGGCTTAGGAGTTTTGGAGTAGCTTGCCTGGGAGGCTGTAGCTTGGAGTGTCTCATAAAGTTGCAACGACTGAAAGTTTTCACCTGAAAGTTTGACTGAAGCTGGAGGACCCATTCTAAGGTGGACATTCACATGGCCAGAAGCTTACGGCATGGGCCTGTCCACACTGCTGCGAGACTATCCTCACTACACAGCAGCTCATTTCCCTAGAGTAATGGATCAGGCAGAGAGCAAGGTGGAAGAGGCATTCCCTTTTATGATCTACTCTCAGAAGTCAAATGCTATCACTTTTGCCACTTCCTATTTGTTAGAAACGAGTTAGCTAGCACTCAAGAGGAAGTAGAGTCATGCTCCATCATTGGAAGAAAGAATTGTAAAATCATGCCTTTAAACCACTACAACTATTCTAACTTCAGTATCTGGTACACCTACTAGGTGCTTAATAATGATTTGTAGAAGAAATGATTATTGCTTCTCCTAAATTTGGATTCATTAGCACTGAAATGGGCACTGAGGCAGGAGGTCCCATCCAGGCATGGCCATTTGAGGATTTTTATTTTAGCTTTAGTGTCCTTATGTGTGTTGTTCCATCAGGAAATGGCTAGAAAATTTTGAGAAGGTGTTTAGCCATCCATAAAGTTGAGCTCCTTGAATTCCTTTAGGTATTAGGGAAAAACTGGCAAAACAGAGAGGATGTCTCAGAGGTTCATAAGGATTGAGTTTTGCAATTGAATTAAAATTCTAAATGAATATTTATAAAATAGGGATTTCTAATATTATTATTTTGAAGAGCAACTACTCTATCTCCCTGAAGACCTGGGATCACTTGAGCAAGTAGATTCAGGTCAGAGTGGATGCCATGGCACATAAACTATAGTAGGACAGAGGGTAGGGTTTCTTTTTTTAAAAAAAGTTTATTTTGAAGTACACTTTAGGTATACAGTTACATTCATCATCAGGATCTTGTGCTTTACATGACAGGTCTTGCTTATTTTTCCTCATTCCCCTGCCTTCTCTTCAGCCCCTCTACCCCTCCCTATTTACAAAGACTTTGTCTCCATTTTTTTCTTTTTCTCATATTTTTTTTCTTTTCCCTTCCTACATTTCTCCTACCCCTCTCACTTCCCCTACTCCTTTAGACTGTTTCTTCCTATTACACAATATCAATTATACATTTTGGTCCTTATTTATACTTTTAGTTTTTTATACCACACAAATTATTTGGTATTTACCCGTGTGTGTTCTATTAATTTCACTTAAGAGTATGGCCTCAATCTGCATCCATTTAGTTATAAGTGTCTCTAGTTTCTCATTCTTTATGGCTGAGTAGTACTCCATTTTATGAAAAAATCTTCTTTAGTCACATCTTCATCAGTCTCCAGTTGATGGGCAATTGGGCTGTTTCCAAGTTTTAGCTATTACAAAATGTGCCACTATAAACATGGGTGCACATGTATCACTATGGTGTGATTCTTTTAATTCTTTTGGAAAGATACCCAGCAGAAGGATAGCTGGGTCAAATGTGACTTCTAATCCTAGTTGTTTGAGGTATCTCCATATTGATTTTCACAATGGTTGCACCATTGTGGGAGTCTGCACTCCCACCAACAGTGAAGAAGGGTTCCTTTCTCCCCATAATCCTGCTGTCATTTGCTATTGGTTGATTTCTTGATAGCAGCCATTCTTTGTGGGATGAGGTGGAATCGCAGTGTTGTTTTCATCTGCATCTCTGAAATGACCAGTGACCCTGAGCATTTTTTCCTATGTTATTTGCTGCTTTTATTTCTTTGAGAAATGTCTGTTCACTTTAGATGCCCATTTTTTAATTGGGTCTTTATATTTGGGGGATTTGATTTTTTGAGTTCTTTATTTTAGATAGTAGACCTTTGTTTGAGGAACAGCTGGTAAATTTTTTTCCCACGTTGTAGGTTGTCTCTTAGCTCTGTTGGTGTTTTCTTTTGCAGTGCAGAAGCTTTTTAAAAAGATGAGATCCCAGTTGTTGATTCTTTGTGCTAGTTCCTGTGCTACTGAGGGCTTGTTCATGAAACCTTTTCCTATGCCAATGTCTTCAAGAGTTCTATCTAACCTATCTTACAGAAAGTTTAGTGTTTCTCTTTTAATATTTAGATATTTATTCCACTTCTATTTTAGTTTAGTGCATGGTGAAAGATACGGATCTAGTTTTAATCTTTGGCAAGTTGAAATCAGTTTTTCCAACACAATTTATTAAAGAGGCTATCTTTCATCCAGTGAGGATGGTTGGCTCGTTTGTCACAGATGAGGTAGTTGAGTATGTCTGGAGTTATTTCTGCATCTTCTAATCTATTCCCTTGATCCTCGGATCTGTTTCTTTACCAGTACCGTGCTGTTTTTATCCCAGTGGCTTTGTGATATATTTTCAAATTGGGGACTGTGATGCCCCCTGCCATGTTTCTGTTGCCTAGAATTGCTTTTGCTCTCCTTGGTCTCTTCTGATTCCAAATCAATTTTGAATTGTTTTCTCTAGTTCTGTGAAATATACTGTTGAGATTTCAATCAGGATTGCACTGAATCTGTATAGCAGTTTTGGAAGTATGGCCATTTTCACTATATGGGTTCTTCCTATCCCGGAACAAGGGTCGTCTTTCCATTTTCTTATATCCGATTTTATCTCTTTTTTCAGAGTGCTATAGTTTTCAGTGTAGAGGTCTTTTGCTTCCTTTGTTAGATTGATTCCTAGATATTTCATTTTTTGGGATGTTATTATGAAAGGAATTGTTTCCCCAATTTCTCTCTCAGTGATTCTGTTATTTGTGTACAAGAAAGCTATTGATTTTTGAGTGTATATCTTGTATCCAGCTACTCTACTGAATCTGTCAATTAAATCTAGAAGACTTTTGGCAGAGTTTTTGGGTCTTCTGTGTAGAGTATCATATCGTCAGCAAATAATGACAGTTTAACTTCTCCCTTTCCTATCTTTATTGCTTTTATTTCTTTCTCTTGTCTAATTGCTGTGGCTAATGTTTCCAGAACTATATTGAACAGAAGTGGTGATAGTGGACATCCTTGTCTTGTTTCTGATTTTAGTGTGAAGGTTTTCAGTTTTTGACCATTTAGTATGATGTTGGCTGTTATTTTTTCATAGATAGGTTTTATCAAGTTGAGATAAAGATCATCCGTTGCAATTTTTCTGCAGGGTGCCCACTTTGGCAGCACATTTATCAATTTTCTGCAGTTTTTTTTTTTTTTACCATAATATCATCTGTTGCAATTTTTCTGCAGGGTGCCCACTTTGGCAGCACATTTATCAATTTTCTGCAGTTTTTTTTTTTTTACCATAAATGGGTGTTGGATTTTGTCACAGGATTTTTCTGTGTCTATTGAGATGATCATATAGTTTTTGTCTTTGACTCTGTTAATATAGTGTACTACATTTATTGATTTATATATGTTGATCCATCCTTGCATCCCTGGGGTAAATTTGACTTTGTCAGGGAGCATGATTTTCTTGAAGACCCTCTTTATTCTGTTTGCCAGTATTTTATTGAGAATTTTTGCATCTATGTTCACTAGGGAGATTGGCCTGTAGTTCTCTCTTTTGGTTGGGTCTTTTCCTGGTTTGGGAATCAAAGTAACACTTGCTTCCAGGAATGAATTTGGGAGTATTGTTTCCCTTTCAATTTCAATGAAAAGTTTGAAGAGTAGTGGCAGTAGTTCTTCTCTTAATATCTTGTAGGGTTATTCAGCTGTGAAGCCATCAGGATCTGGGCTTTTCTCTATTGGTACATTTTAAATTACATTTTCAATTTCATTCATTGAAATTGGGGTGTTTAGAATTTTTATATCTTCTTTATTCAACTTTGTTAACTCATATGTATCTAAAAACCTGTCCTTTTCTTCTGTGTTTTCCATTTTATTAGAGTACAGGTTCTTGAAGTAAGTACTGATGACCCTCTGGATTTCTGCTGGATTTGCTGTGACTTCACCTTTTTTATTCCTAGCTGCATGGATTTGAGCCTTTTCTTTCCTTTTTGTGATAAAGCTTAGTTCTTTAAATCTCTGGAGATCCCAGAGGAAAAAAAAGTGGTTGTTAAGTGCAGGGGCCATGGAGGGTCCGAGGGGCCATGTCAGTTGTCTTGCCCTTCAAGAAAGAACTTGACCATTCTGCTGGGAGGAAAGCAATTAGTTGCAGCACCACTGAGATCCACCATAGCTTTTGATCTGGGAAGCCCCTAGTTAATTACCAAAAATAGTGAAACTAGGCCTACCTACTTCTGCCCAAAGCAGAACTTCTCAAATGAGCAATCTTTGTTTCAAAGCTTCATGTTGAGTTGCTGAGACTTTGTCAGATTTGCACCATGATTTGAGGTCCTCCCTGCCCCATTCTGTTACCTCCTCTTGTATCTTTCACAGTTGTTTCCCATCTCCAGCACCTTCTTACTCCCCACACTCCATCTCAGCATACTGGAGGACCTGAGTTGACACACTTAGGGATGGTGAATAGGGCGCATGGTCCTGGTAACCCTTTGAAGACCTATAGGCAAACTTTTAAAATCTTCCAGCCCAGATTTAGAGAAATATAATATTCTTTCACTAGGGACCCTTGCTTTAGAAACTTATGCTGGAAGGAATTTCTGAATTTACATATGTTACATTATAGTTTGAAGGACAGGAGGACATTTGGCTGCTATTTTGTACATGAAGACACTGGTGTAAGAATCTTCAGGAACTCAGAAACAGAATAAAAGGGGTCACAAAACGCACTCCTGAGAGAACAGTCAGAGATGTATTTGCTGTTGTGCTGGCCCAGTGCTAGGGCATAGGGAGGAAGTCTTTCTGAGTAGTATTGCCATTTGATGGAGGTAGTGGAGCTCACCGAAGCAAGGGGCAGCAGAGTGTATTAGGTTAGTGCTTTGGCGGCAAATAAGCTTGGATGTGAGCCCAGCCCTGCTATCTACTAGCTTTGTACATTGAGCAAGTTACATAAACTCATTATCATTTGGTTTCCTTCTTGGGAAAATGGAGATGATCACCTAAGTCTAACTCTTAGGTTTTCTGGGTCATTAAAAAACTCCTTCTTCTAAAGTGTTGGGCATTACGTAGGATTGAATCAGGCAGAGCCCTTATTTGTAAGTGATAGAAAAGGACCCAGTTTATTGGAGCAGAAGTAGAACAGATCAAAGACAGTGGGCGGCTCCTGGAATCTCCAGAAAGACTGGAGAGTCAGCTCGGAAAACAGAGGCATGAGCAGCAATCAGGCATTGGTTAAAACTGTGTCATTAAATTACCCTGGGGGAGAAGCTGCAGTGGCCTTCATTGAACACTGGATGCTTCGGTTCGTCCTACAGCCTCTGCCCTACCATTCCCAGTTGTAGGCCCCAGACCTTGCCCGAAGCCTTGTTGCCACTGCTCCTCGGAAACGCGTGGGGGGTTTCCCTACCCCTACCATCCCAGGGAGCAAAGAGGAAGGGAGGAAGAGGCTGGAGCCCCATAATTTCCTTTCCTCTCCCAAGTCCTTCTCCAAATGACTCTACTCTTTCCCAATAGCACAACTCTGGGGACCAAGACTTTGACACAGGCCACCTTTAGGGGACATTTAATCTATTACACACTTTTTGTTTTTTTTTTTTGTACTGAGGATAGAACTCGGGACCTTGTGCTTGTGAGGCAGGTGGTGGAACCACTGAGCTAAATTCCTGGCTGTTAGGGGACATTTCAGATCCAAACTATAGCACTTCTCCTTCTCTTTTCTCCTTTATTTTTCCATTTCCCTTCAATCTTTGTCATTTTCCCTTTCTCTTCTCTCCTCTTCCCTCCCCTTGTCTATCTCTCTATTTCTTTCTGTCTCTCTGCCTTGCTCTCTCCCTTCTCTCTTTTAACTTTTCTTTCTCTACTGGCAAATTTTCTTCATCCAATAGTTGTATCCAATCTTCCCATTAAAAGGAAAATATGGGGGAAGGAGAAGAGAAAAGGGACTTTTTCAAAAAAGTGAGAGTTGAAAAATAGAAATAGAGCTTTTGCAAATGGGAAGGGGCCTAAGAGTTGGAGGGAGTAGGGGGGATGGGAGGGGAAGGGGACAAAAAATTAAGATGTGTTATGTACATATACAAACTCCCTATAATAAGTGTAATCATTCTGTACTACAAACATGTACTAATAAAATATTTTAAAATTTAAAATATTTTTAATAAATAGAAAATATAGAGCCAGGAATAGAGGTGCATATCTATGACTCCAGTTACTTGGGAGGTTGAGGTAAAATGATTATTTGAACCCTGAAGCTCGAGGCCAACCTGACCAATATGGCAAGATCTTGCCTCTTATTAAGAAAAGAAGAAGCCAGG
>NW_022900932.1:41935704-41939009 GCF_012274545.1 Fukomys damarensis
TTTTTTTTTTTTTTTTTGTAGATTTTTTTTTTCTTGTCACTGTTCTTCCCAAGGTCACCAGTGACCTCTGTTGCCCCACTAAGGTCACTTTGTCTGTCCTTTTGCTTGAGCTTTTGGGAACAAGTAATTTTGTTGGCTATGAGCTCCCTTTGAAACTCTTCATTCCTGGCTTGGTGGTGTCACATTTGTCTGGCGTTCTAGGGCTGCCATAACTGGAGCCTGGAAGCCAGAGAACAGTGTGACAGCAAAGGTGGCTTCTTGGTGTATAAAAGCATCACCTTGAGCTCTGCCTTTGTCTTCTCAGACACTGTCCCTGCGTATGTGCCTCTGTGTTACAATTTCACCTTTCTTTTTTTGGGTACCAGGGATTAAACTTGGGACCTTGCATTTGCAAGGCAGGTGGCAGAACTGCTGAACTAAATCCTGGGCCCCAATTTCATCTTTCTTTAGGGACACCAGCTATATTGGATTGGCCCTCCTCCCATGATTCGATCTTAACTAAACGCTATCCCCATCAACCCTGTTTCCAAATAATCTCACATTTGAGATATTGGGAATTAGAACTTCAACACACAAATTTTGACAGGACATTATTTAGTCAGTAATATCCTCTACACATTGCTTTCCCTTGGTCCTGTGCTTAAACTCTTCCTGGGAAACTTCATCTAAACCATGGTCTTAACTAACACACCATCTTATGGTAAAGATACCCAAATATTTTTCTCTAGCCCAGGTTTCTCTCACTGAGTTCTGGAGAAACACATCAAATTATGTAGTGGTCCCTTAAAATTTATAATGTTTAAACTGAATTTATCTTTGGCTTAATTCTGTTGCTTCTGAGTTTCTAGACTCAGAGACTGGCTCTTTCATCCATGTGATGCCTCCAGCTTGCTGGAAATTACCTCGCAAGCTTGTTCTAGCTTACTGGCCCTTCTAGTCACCAAGTCCTGCTAACTGGACTACACTGATAGCTGTCACATGCATCTTTATCTCTGCTTTCATTTCCTTGATTTAGTTTGCATCTCAGCTTGAGTGACTGTGACTAATAATGACAAAAGTAACAATCCTCTATTGAATGCTTACTGATTGCCACGCCCTAACACAAGATGCTTCCTATTCTCCCTCTTCCTCAATGCTTTTTGCTTACAAAGGACCCTTAGAAAACACAAATATAGCAGGTATAAATGTTCAGGCCCCCAAAGTCACTTTATCAAGAAAAATAGAACTTAACTCAACTTAATAATTGTCTTGAACTTTAATCCTACCCAGTAGCAGAAAACATACTCTTAAGTAATTCCGAATAAATAACTAATCCCTGAATTGTGGCTTTTCCTTTATTATTTCCATGATAATGATTGTGTTGAGGCCATCAACATTTCTTTCATCAGTAAAGTATTTTAATGTAAGAACTTATATAATTTTTAGCCAATTCATTATTTATGAACCTTTAGATTATTTTACTACAAGAATTGTGTGATACATCTTTGCATAAATATGTTGATATGTGCCAAAACAGAAATTGTGGATTGAAAAGCAAGTGCACTTTAAATTTTGATAGCTATTGCCAAATTGTCTTCCAGAGAGCTTGTAGTAATTTATATTCTCACAAATAACATATTAAATGCTTGTTTCCCCACATTAACATCAACAGTGGGTATCAAACTTTTAAATATTTGCTGTATTTGTTCATAGTTGTGCTGCTTTAATTATGGGTAGGCTGAGCATTTTTCATTATGCAGAACACCGTTTTTAAATGTTTTCCCCCACTGAACTAAACACAAATATTTTTTTCATTTAAATAAATACATATCACTTCAGATATACTTCTAGGAATTCAATTTCTAGTTACCAATCTATGACTATGTATATATATATAATTATATGTAAGTCACATATATAATTTTAGATTTTCTAATAGTCATACTCAAAAGCAAAAAATAAACAGATTAATTTGTCACTATTATATTTTAAACACAATATATTTAACAGTATGATTTCAATAGGTAGCCTCTATAAAATTAACACTTCCTTCCCTCCTTTTTTGTTTCTTCTTTCCTTCTTCCTTTCTTTCATTCTAAGCCTTGTAAATCTAGTGTGTATTTTACACTTGCAGCACATCTCAACCTGCGGACTCACATTTGAAATGCTCATAGACACCTGGGGCTAGTGGTTAGCACAGCAGGCAACTCAGATAAGAAGTTGTAAAGATAAGAAATTCACAATTAATGTCGAAATAGCTTTAAATGGCACATGACAACTTGTCTAATTTTATGAAACAGAGTTCAGTGCCTTTTAAAGAACAGGTACTCAATCAAGGTTTATTTTTCTAATTGAGTTTTTATTTTTTCAACTGAATGTTCATACTTGTTTTATGTAGACACAGTCAAACTACCACACTGTAGCAATGAACCATTTTGTCATGAAACAAACCAATTCATACATTTCACTTTGTTTCTCAGAAATGAGAGGTGTTTTAAGAATGTGTTTTCATAGGATTTTCCAAAATTTTTGCATTGCACAATCCCCCCCCCCGCCTTCCTTTTGGACAATTGTTGAAGCTTTTTAAGACTGGCAGGAACAGATACACTGATACAGCTCGGGAAGGGAAAAGCGATTTTACTTAAAGAAAAGCCCACAGGGAAATGACAGTCTCCCAAGGATGTTTGAAACTGAGTTGTAGGAAGTATCCTGTCTTCAGCGGATGTTGTGATTTCAGTTAGCCAGCAGAGCTTGGGGAAGCACTGACAGCCTTCCAAATACCATAAGACAACGTCAGAGCCAGAATCCTTCAACTGACCTTTTTTAAGGGGATTTACATTTTAGTAGTTGCTCAAAATTTGTTCACACAATGTGTCCTTTAGGCAAATGCTAATCCTACGTCTCTCTGATGTTAATACTCTAAATCCCATATATAGGGAAGAAAACAGAAACATTTTTTCAAAATATGAGTGATTTATAAGATGACATGAGAACTCATTAAAATGATGTCAATGTTCAAATCAAATGTGGAGACACTATCACATCAGAAACAAAATTGCAGGTGAACAGCTGGAAAAGCCCTTATACATCATCTAGCTTCAGTTCAATCTGTTCATCCTGCAAATTAGAAAACAGACTCTCCGACAAATGGAGGGACTTGTCTGAGGTCACATGTCTACTCAGAGGTCTTTGTAGAATTTAGACTCTGATGCCTGAACCAAGAATTCTCTTTATTAAGAATTATTACCAGCTGGGTGTGGTGGTGCACACCTGTAATCCCAGCACTCGTGAGGCTGAGGCAGGAGGATTGCTGGCGTAACGACACA
>NW_022900932.1:41939071-41953959 GCF_012274545.1 Fukomys damarensis
AAAAAAAAAAAAAAAAAAAAAAAAAAAAAAAAAAAAAAAGAATTATTACCCATGTTTACTAAGTACTAGGTACTTTTCATAAATTTCATCAACTCACAAAATCTTTGAAATAGAAAGCATTTTATTTATTATTTATTTATTTATTTATGGCTTTTTTGGAGACAGGGTCGCACTATGTAGTTGAGACTGACCTGGAACTCCCTATGTAGCCCAGGCTGGTCTCAAACTCACAGCGATCCTCCTGCCTCAGCCTCCCGAGTGCTAGAATTACAGGTGTGCACCACCACCCCCTGCTTTAGAAAGCTTTTTAAATTTAAAGGAAAAAAAAATCAGTGTTTAACCGCTTTTCTGTTGGTGTTTTATTTGCTTTCTTAAACAGAAGTTGCTGATGCATAAGTCATTTTCCACTTCCAGATTAGAAGTCTGCAAAGGGCTTCTAGGTACACATCACTGGGATGTGTTTTGAAAGCAAGATAAGAATTAATTTATTTACCACAAAATCCGAGTACATTTCTACTAAAGTTGCAGAGAGGTTTGGAAAGCACAGCTTCCTCAGTTTCCTTCCTTAATTTGTTCTCTAATTATTTCTCCCTTTTTCCATTCCCTTGTTCTCTTTTCTCCTTTTCCCTCTTTCTGTTATTAGGACCATTTTTCAGATGGGAAAACAGAAGCATGGAGAGGTGGGATAATTTGTTTAAGGACACAGATGATCCAAGATTCCAACTCTGGCTCCCTCCTCCTTTTCTTCCCTTCTCTCCTATGGGAATTTCTGTTGAGATTCCAAACTTTTTTGTCTTAGACTTGTAGCACATTGGAAATGCAAAGCTTTTGAGCATCATTTGAAGAGAACTGGAAGCTCAGAAATGTAAAGATTTTGCTTGAGGTCAACTGAATGAATTTTTAGTGAGACCAGCAAGCTACTGTGAAGCAATAATGTAAACCAACCCTAAGTAGAAAGCTAGCCAAATAGCAAAGGCCATATCCGGTTGGTTCTGGAGCTGTCATCTTTTTAAAAAATAACACCATTCAATCTTCAGCAAGTTGTTCAGCTTCGCTTGAAGGAGTCCAGGGTCCCTTACCAGGAGCCTCAGAATGAAAAGCAAAAGTCTTATTGTACTCAGTACTTCTGGAGCCCTGGAGTTAAAGGGCAAGGAGCCAGGCAGCTCACACAGAGATGCAAGGGCTCAAGACTTAGAAACACAAGAGGAACAAACAGGATTTGTATTAACCTGTTCCTTAGAACTCTTTGGGGCACTTGATTATGGAATCAAACCAATACATTAAGAAAAATCAGAGCAAAACTTGAACCCGGGTTTGCTCTTTTAGTGCAAGTTTCCAGGCCCACAGTCCTCCCTGACAGGCTGTGGAGATTCTCACACTAGATTCTAGTGACTCTAGCAAAGAAATCTCCAAAGTCTCATGTGGAAAGCTCAACAAATGAAGCAGAGAGAACCAGTGAGCGTAGGAGGTAAGTAGCAGGCCAGAGATCACCTAGCAACAGATTCTGAACGCTTGGTGTTCACCTGAGCTGGGCTTTGGAGGGAGCTTTCTGCGGGGGAGACCGCTGGAAGCCAGGAGAGAAGTCCGAGTGTTTTTGGGCCCTCCCTCGCTACCCTTGTAAAATGGGAAAGAACTTGCACACGTGACTGCCATAGTCCCATCCATGTGTAAGAATCATGCGACCACAATCATACTAAAATAATAAAATGACAAATGATCCAATTAATTGTTTTTTATTGCTCTATTTCTTTTCCCATCCCAGTTTGAGACTTGGCTGAACTGACTGAATTTAGTGAAATACCTTTGGTGCCCTAGATGACTTGCAGGAATTTTGTCTCACAGTTGTTCCCAAAGATTGTTAGAGCTACTGCATTCTCTTTGCGTCTAGAGGCAGAACACTATTAGTGCCAGCAATACTGGTAGAATGTTCCGCTTATGCTCAGAGAAAAGCCAGGCTCCTCCATGTGGCCTACATGGCTCTTTCTTACCTTTCAGCTTCCTGTTACCCTCTTTCTTTCAGTTGCTTCTCGGCGCAGGCTTTCCTTTAGTTCCTGGAAAGCACAAAACTCATTCCTTAATCAGAACTGTCCTATAGGTAATTTTCTTTCCTGGACCTCTCTACTCTCACTCTTGCTTGTGCAGATGATTCAGGCCTGAACTGATATCGCATCACCTCTTTGCTGACCACCTCATCAAAACTGAAACTGGGCCCTTTGGGGTGTTGTCGCTTTTCTCTTCAGAGCATTTAATGTAATTGGTGATCAACCAGATGTTTGTATGTTTGCTTTTACAATGGCCTTCCTAACTAGGCTGAAAAGTTCTTGAGGTCAAGGGCTGTTTTGTATTCACCACTCTATTTCCTAGCACATAGTATGCACTCAATAAAGGTTTGTTGAGTTAGTGAATGGATTAATGCCTTCACAGAAGATTCCCAACACAATCTCTTCTTATCGGTCATTTATGATCCAGCCTATGCAAATGTTACTGAAATGTCTCTTTGGGCCTATTTTGGCAAGGTGGAAAGAACTACTGGTCCTTATGAAAGTTGATACTCATTCCCATGTGTGTTTATTTAGTCCAAATGAGCCTCCTTTGTGACTCAGTGAGAAAGAACATCACTGACCCAGTTAGTATAACTTCAATTCTTTCAATCTGAGTCCTCTTCAGATTTCAAGAAAGTTCTCTGGATCAACGACTTACCTGAGATTTGGAGTTTGAATGATGGTATCCTTGAGAGATAAAGTGAAAAATTCTTTAAATGAAAGTCAGAATTAAGTCATATGTGGTAATACCACACAGTCCCTCGACTGTAATCAGTTTTGCTTACATATTGCTGGGACCACATGAAAAAGAGGTTATTGATTAAGAACGGAATAGTTTCTTTTAAATTCTGTAGCAATCATGTCTCTTTTTTTCTTTCAGTCCATGGAAAGTGTTATCTCAGGCAGCTTTGTGCAGGAAGTTGGGTTTATCACTTCCTCACAGTTGCAGTTTGTCTAGGACTTAACTACATGCTATCAGATTACATCAAAATGTAGGCCTTTGTGTGTTTTACTCATCAAAGGAGTGGACCCTCAGGACTTGATATCACTTCACTGCATACACAGCCATGTAGCAAAACAAAGCCTATCTAAACAAGACAGAACTATTTCTGTTGGGTGGCAGCTTGGCTAGCTCGCGCTTGCAGAAATGGTTGGGTTTCAGGTGTCCGCAGTGTTTCACTTCTTGTTTTTATATTTACCTCCATTTAGAATTGCAGTCATTTGCCTGCAATTGTGTGCAAGGAAGAAAAACCCAAAATATTACCTACAAGGGAGGAAGCAAGATTGCTCCAATACACAGTGTCGTTTGGGGTGACAGAACTTTACCTTCTCTTCTTGGTTTTTCACTTGAGCCCTCCGGCTGGTGCTGTCGTAGTTTGGAATTTGAAGCTGGCAACTCCAGCGTTTGAATCCTGGCTCCTCTGTGTCCTTGATCAGGTTCTTTCACCTCTCCGAGCTTCGGTTTTCCAAAACTGAAAAATGGAGCTAACAGTAGCATCTGTCTTTTAGGCTTAATAAATAAATGATAAATGAAATAAATGATATGGATCATAGAATATGTAAAAATTCTCAGAGAAGTGCTCTCCTTCGAAGGAATATCAGTATTTTAAGACGAGAAAGAACACAGTGCCCCATGCCCGGCACAGTGGCGAGACTAGCTGGCAAAGTAGTTCCAGGCGGGTAGAGTTTCTCAGGCCCTACTTCCACCTTAGAGGTCTCGTCGTTATTTTCTTCTCTGTGGAGTTCCCTCTTCTTTGTGGCGGGCCCACTGCCAGATGCTGCCTCTATTGGTAGCCACAGGAAGCCAATGCAACTGTGAAGTAATACTTCTGCCTTGGGCCTGGCTCCACCCTGTTGACCAAGTTTTTTTAGATCTAGTTTTATTGCTTTGCCTAAAAAGGACTTCTCACCCAACCCTGCTGGCTGAAAATGGCTGACTGCAGTACAGGCTCTTGACAAATAACTCGGGCAGCGGCGGCGGGGGGCAGTGGTGGTGGTGGTAATAGGAATGGGGTGAACATGGGCTCCATGCTTGAGTAGTTCTAGGGCACCATCTTGCAGCAACTGTCCAGTGTGATGCTCATTTACCGAAAGCAGTTGACAAAGGAAGAGGAGGGACAGAGCTTGGTGCTATAAAACCTCTTTGAGCCAGTGAGATACAGAGACATTCTTCAAAAAGTGATTTGCATTGAGGAAGCATGCAAATTTTCATAGGACTATGGCCAGAAAGAAATTTAAGTTACACCTAAAAAATATATATATATATACTCTAAGAAGGCAAAATCTCTTTTTCTTTTTTAAAACCTGAAACCGTTTGAAATAGAAAATGGAAACAGGCCTCATGCTTTATCACTTCTTTGTTCTCTGGTGATTCAATGAAGGCTTGCTCTCTTCACTGCTTCCTCTCATCGCCTTGGAGGTACGCATGCCCTGCAAACCACATTTAGAAGATTACTCAAGAGCCGCCAACCACCTCTGCTCAGTGCTGGCCGGGATTGGGCTGGTGCCAGGGGTCTCATGCCTTGAGTTCTGCCTCTTGGCTCTCTCTCCAGCTTTTGCCTCCAGATACTGTTTCTTGGACTCCTCTTAATGACCACAGGGCCAGTTTCATTTCACTTTCAACACTACACAGGATACAGTGTAGACGCCGTGTAGATCCAGGATTGCTGGTGCAGATCCAGTGTCCCAGGCTGCCATTTTTCTGGGAAAAACATTGAAAAAATTTTCTACAACTCTCTTATGATAGTTGTGAATATGAAGACCAGTACTTTCTGCAGACTGATGAGATGAAAAATTTTTTTTTTCCTAATTGCAAAATCAGTAAATGTGTTTCTTTAAACACATACACACATCCCTAAGCACAAAAATGTATGTTTTTAAATTTCTGTCTTACAGATTCCTAATGATAATTGTTATATACTGTCTCAGATTTATTTTAGTATATATAAAAATACCCACTCTTCTGAAACATGCATGCTTTCCTTAACAATATAAGCTGGATAGATTAAAATGTCATCAGGTACCAATTTTAGTCATTGTTTTGTATTGCCCTGGCAATTCCACAGTATAATATGCTGTAATTTATTTTCATATTTCCATACAGTAGACTTTGGACTACATTGGTTGTTTGGTTTTTTGTTTGCCTAGCTGAATATCCTTGTGCAAACATTTTTGTGCTCATGTGTCAGTATTTCTGTAAATTGTTAGGTTCAATGTATGTACATTTAAACTTTTAATAACATTGCTAAGTTGAGTCCCAGTGTACCAGTTTACAATCCATCCAAAAATCTGAGTACTCTTTCTCCAGACACTTACCAACTCTACTATTATCACTCTTATGAATCTTGTTTTCATTTGTGTTTCTTTCATTGGTAGTAAAGTTGAACATCTTCTAAAAATGTTTTTGGCTACTGTACTTCCTCCTCTGTGAGTTTTCTGTTTTTGGAATCCTTTATCCAATTTTCTGTTGAGTTTTCTTTTTCTTAATGAAAAAGTGTGTCAATTAGGATGTTTTTGGCTGGAAATACAAAATATTTATGAAAAGATGGCTTAGATTGAGTACTGCATTCTGTAACTCAGTGTTTGGAGGCAAGGTACTCCAAGGTTGGAAAGTGGCTTATGGAACTTGTGTACAGAGTCCTTTTCTGCAGTATTTTACCCAACTAGTTTTCCTATGGTTCATTATGGCTACCATAGTTCTAGTCAACACATTTTGAACAACTGTCTCCTGCAAAAAGATCCCCCACCCCCAAACCTTCAAATGTTTCTTTTGACCATGGAGTAAAACTCTTCCTAGCAACTTCTTTGCAGATATAGCCTCAAATACCTATGCATCTGCCATTTTTAGTAGAACTTTCACCATTTTGTCTTCTAAATTAGTTGAAGAAGACAAGTAAAACATGATCATAGTGCAAGAATGAATTTAGGGGAAATGCTACACCTGAGCTGTAAGGACTGTAGTTGGCCTTTAATGATGCATCTTTCAAGATCTTTGAAGTACGATTGGACATTATCCCCAGCTCCTTAATATCTGTCCTTTCTTAGTAAGTCATGTTATCGTCTTAGCCTCTCACAACAGAATAACTCAATGCCTGTCTCCTCTGGGCAGCTACAGGGAGCAGCAGATGGTCTCTGTGGCCAATATTAGGAGCCCACAGATTGCTGAAACAATACCTATGTTTTGTGTGTGTGCATGGTGCTGGGAATTGAAACCAGGACCTTGTACATTCTAGACAAGTAGAGCTACACTCTTAACCTAATACCTACCATTTTTTCATGATGTTGTGTCCTGACTGCAACCACTGGAAACCATAACTTTCTTCATCTCTTGTGTGCCAGGGACTTCCCCTCTTATCTCTACTGGGCAATGGAAGGAGTAGTTAGAGTGTATTTTCGCTTTTCTTATGAGTTAGGCTCAGAGGAAAGAGAAATCTGATCTTAGTCATACTTTTGTAGCTAGAAAATTATCTTTTAATTGGCTTAAGACACCTCCTCAGGTCCATATTCCCTACTTTCAGAGCCTTATCTGTGTTTTTTTTGAATACCAAGGTTCTGGAATTTTTATAAAACTGAGGCGACAGGGCTGGGGATTTAGCTCATTTGTTCTGGTGCTTGCTTTGGAAGCACAAGGGCCCGAGTTCAATGCCAGGTACCAAAAAAATAAAATAGATAAAACTGAGGCTACAGACATGGGAGGCTGAGTTCCACAATCACTTAACTAATCTTTTTTTTTTCTTTTTTTCGGTACCAGGGAGTATATTTGTGCTTGTGAGGCAGTGGCAGCACCACTGAGCTAAATCTCCAGCCTGATTTAACTGATCTTATCTTTCTTCCTTTATCTATTCTTATTTTCTCTGTCTCAACAACTCCAGAATGAAAATTCAGCCAAATGTTATTCTTTCCTCCTTCCCCTGTTCCCTGTCTCATGATTGACACAATACAACAGCGATATCTAAACTGAGTGTATATTAGGTTGAAGAAAGTGCCCACTTTAATTTTTAACCATGTGCAATCTTAGACAAAAATCTTATTTTAGTGGAACTTAAAATTTTTATTTAAAAAAAATTTGGGGGCGTTTTTTGAGACAGGGTCTCACTATGTAGTTGAGACTGACCCGGAACTCACTATGTAGCCCAGGCTGGTCTCGAACTCACAGCGATCCTCCTGCCTCAGCCTCCCGAGTGCTGGGATTACAGGCGTGAGTCACCACGCCAGGCTTTTATTTCAAATTTATTTGCTAGTACAAAGATATAATTGATTTTTTTTGTATCTACTTTATATCCCGCAACTTTGCTATTAGCGCTAATGACTGACCCCTCCCCCACAGGTTCTGTTAGGCTTTTTGACATGCATGGTTATACTATATGTGAAAAAAAATAGTTTTACTTCTTTTCCAACCTGAATGGCCACTGCTCCAGGAGGGTGAAGCTCTGTGGGGTGTAAATTTCAGAATCTGATCATGACCTGAACTGGGCTGCCTCAAGCAGTGAAAGCCTATACAATCATATGTGATGGCTTTTTCTTGTCCTTTGGTTCTATGCATGCTGTTTGCTCTCTGTTTTTACTCTGGTTTCCTTTCTTGCCTTGAGGAACTTGATTTGAAAAGTTTTTAGTCTCCCTAACTTTTGGCTGAAGGAAAAATCTGCCATCCCTCCCCTCCCCTCCCAGTACTGGGGATTGAATTCAGGGCCTCAAGCCACAAATACTCTTCCTGGGCTATATCCTCAGTCATCATCACCACCATCATCATCATTTTACCTCATTTATTAAAAGTTGTGTGCTGCAAGTTCGGGGAAAATTCATGCTTTGGATTCGAGCTTTTCCCTTTTCCTTTCTAAGTCCTTGCTCCCTTCCTGTGGTCTCCATCTTGGGCACATACTTCCTGCCTCCTTCGCCACCCCAAAGATGTCTCCTGTGAGTACTGAAATCCTCCATTTAGAGTCAGTTCCCCTTAAAGCTCTGAGGATGTTGCCCTGTGGCTTTTCAAACTCACCAGCGCTGCTCATCTAAGTCCAGTGAGGATCTGCGCTTTCTTTGCAGGGCTCATCTCTCAGGCTGCCTTTGCAAATTTCTTATTTCATACTTCCAAGTTTGTGTTATTCTCATATCTTGCTCATGACATATGTCTTTCACTTGGGGGAATCGGTGGCCATGATTTCTTTGTACGTTGCTCTCATCCAAATGTTCATTTTCTCCTGCTTTAGGTAGCCCTCCTTCCAGAGCTGCCTGCAGCAGAACTCATCTGTCACATCTTTTGCCATATTCCAGGGCCTCCCTCTGCCCAAACATCTATGCTACTGATTAGTTCCTCAACCCCATCCATTGTATGACTCAAGCCATCCACATAATGCTGTGTTCTAACAACCTTGTTTCTCATCCCTAGTTTCTCTCTGTAAAACATCATTCCATTCCTCTCTGAGGATATTAATTATATTCTTATAAAAGTCCACTTTCCTGAATATTCTATGAGGTTTATTTCTTTCAGTGTCACTCCCCTCCCTTTTTTTACTCTCTTCTTTCCTGGTGTCCTCTTTTCAAAAAAACATTTGGTCATTGTACATGTCAGGAAGGAAAAACAACATGGCTGGGGAGAGGACAAGGGATGACTGCTGATTTATTTTAACAAGCACTGGGGAACTAAATATGTGTGTGCATAGATAAAATACAGCCAGGAGGGGCTTGGGAGCAGATGGCAGGTGCTGGAGGAGGGTTTGGAGTCACAACAGGAAGGCACTGCTTGGTACAGGCGGGGAGGTGTGGGGCAGAAATGGGATTCTCTCCCTGGGTTCCAGGTGAGGAGGGAGCAGCATTGCACACAGTCCCAACTGAAGCCGGTGACAGGTCAGTGTGTGATGTTGTTGAAGAACACAGGGACTCCAAAGTGGGTGCCGAAAGTCTCCATGAAGAGAAACGAGAAGCCGAACAGTGGGATGAAGCCTGCGCAGGGATAGACGGCCAAAATCTGCCTCCCCACAATGACAGAGTACCCGGAGATGGCGGGGGGGCTCCCGGATTGCCCCACCAACTGGGTTGCATAGAGTGGGATCTAGGGCCTGACACCTCATCTTCACTGACTGTAGATGCTGTGATGAAGGAGAAGGGTGGGGTCCAGCTGGCTTCCCGGCCACCCACCTGTCCCTGCACAGGTTCCTGAGAGTGTTCCAGCTGTTCCTGGGAGTCTGTCTCCCAGTGGCTGTGCCTTCCTGCGCTCCGACTCTGTCCCTGAATCTGAGCTCTCTCTGCCTGCCGGGGTCTTCTCGGGATGCAGCCTCTTTGTCAGGTCCAGCTGGCTCTGTGTGGACAGGGACCTCAAATCTCATGGGGTTCACATGAGCAAGGCCTGGCTCTGCTGGGCCACCTGCTTCACCTGGGTCTTCAGGTTCCACACCCGGATGGTCTGACCTCCTAGGGTCCCCATCACTGTGTGAGGCCGCTTTGGGGGCCTTTGTTCCTCCATGGTAACCTGATTTCTTCGCTGTGCTCTTTTCAGCTGGCTCTGGAAGTCTGACAATCAGAGCCACTTCCAAGTGAAACTTCTAGAAAAGAGGGCTGAGGAGTTGATTGGAAGTCTGAGGAAGTCAGCAGGGTCGAGGCTGTGGCTGATACCAGGCCACAGGAAGGAGACTGAGTGACTGAGAGGGTCCAGACGCTCACCCAGAAGCTCTGCAGGAACTGAATTTGTCATCATTATTATTTATTTTGAAACATGGTCATGCTAAGTCTCCCAGATTGGCCTCAAACTCATGATAATTCCTGTCTGCCCGGTAGCTGGGATGATAAGTGTGTACCTCCATGCATAGCTGCCATTCTTGAGGCATTGACCACCTTCACCTTTCCCATTTCTTTCTTTGGCTTTTACGAAGTGGTCATGATTATTCTCTTCAAACTTACTAGCCAGTTTATCCTCAGGCTATTCCCTGATTTTTGCCAAGGAACTGTAGGCCAACATGTGACCTGGTGTCATTTCCACATGCTTTGTCCCCAGTTCCTAAAACTTGATATTTCTCTTGTCAAAGAACATCTTGTGCTGGGGAAGTCACAGTTGTCTTCTACTGTCCCCTCACAGTTGCAGTGTTTTCTAATTACTTGATTCTTTATCTTAATGTCTTAGACACTTGCTTTGTTAAATATTTTATTCACATTTCACTTATTCTTTGTTATTATTTTTGTTTCTTTTCCATTTATCTATTTTGAGGGTAACTTTTTTCTTTTTTAACTCCTTTCTTTGTTAAAATGGGAAGGTGAACTTCTAGCCAAACTCTGCAATAATTCTTAGACGTCTTTCACAGAAATATTCTTCTAAGAGTCATTAAACTCAGTGGAACTTTTAAAAAGCAGAGTATGGGGAATGAATATAGTTGTCTTTAGCAATATAGAAGTCATATTAGAGGATCAGAGGAAGATCTGCCCAGGGAGGACCACTTTTAAGCATAGAGTTAAATCTAGATTTTGTTGTTGCCTTTCCACTTTTCTTTCTGATTTGTTTTTATATTTCCTTGTCTCCAGCACCAGTTCATTTTCCTTGAATCCTTTTTCAATAGCATGGGTAAATGGCATGGACATAGAACTTGCAGTACAATTAGGCCTGTGTTTTAATCCCACTGCTTCTGGTTACTGGTTGTTGAGCCTTGGGCAAATTTCTCTTTCTGAGCTTCAGATTTTCTTTTCTAACAATTTTTAAAAATATAAATAATATTCATGTGGGGCATGATAGCACATGTTTGTAATCCCGGAACTCAGGAGGCTGAGGCAGGAGGATCATCAGTTTTGAGGCTATCCTGGGCTAGATAGTGAGACCTGTCTCAAAACCCCAAAATGACGACGATGATGATAATATTTGTAAGGCACAAAGCATAATGTTTGATTAGTGGAAGATACTCAACATATTACTTATGCTTATTATTTTTTATGACTCTGACTTCACACTTTTTCTTTAATTACTTCCTATTTATAATTGGACTTGGATAAGTGATTTTTTTGTTTTTTTGTTTTTTGAGACAGGGACTCATTATGTAGTTGATACTGCCCTGAAACTCACTATGTAGCCCAGGCTGGTCTCGAACTCACAGTGAACTCACAGTGCATCGGATTACAGGCATGCGCCACCATGCCCAGCCACTTGTGATTTTTGAAAGAAGTTTACATCTTCCATCTTCTTGATATAAAAATCATTAAGGGTGATATACCTGCCAAAAATAGCTTCTGCATTCTTAGTCTAACTATAAGTTCATCATGAGAGAATGAATGTGTCCAGAATCATTGTAGAATGTGTCTAGAATCATAGTGTTAGAGTCTGAAGGTCTTTTAGAGACCAAGTGTAGAGTGAACTGATATAGCAAAAATAATTGATTTGTCCAAACCCCACAGTAGAGGATGTGCCAATCTTAAGGTTTCCACACTCTGGGAAAAGAATTTTTTAATTGAGGCAAAAAATGGACCATTTTTATGTGTACAGTTTAACAACATTTAGTAAATGCATGATGTTATCAATCATTTTTATCAAGTCCCCAAATATTTTTATTACCCCTGACTTTTACCCCTTACCTTTCCATGCACACCAGTCCCTGATATTCACTAATCTGCTTACTATTTCTATAGATTTGTCTATTCTGAATATTTCATGTAAATGGAATCACACAATACATGATTGTCTTAGTTACTTTCTGGTTGCTGAGACACAATGCACAGCAAGTCAAAGATTTGTCTGAAGAGGTTTAAGTCTATAGTTGACTGGCTCCAAGGCAGAGTGGCATGACAGAGGGCATAATAGAAGAGAAAGAACTCACAGCATGGCAGGCAGGAAGCAGAAAGGCATCAAGGGAAGAGATAGGATATATATACCCACTCCAGGCCATGTGCCTTCTTGATATAATGTCATCAGTGGAATATATCTGCCAGTGACCCGCGTCTTCACCTCCCAACATCACACCCAGCTATAAATCCATCAGTAGACTGACTTGGAGATGAGGATTACACACCCATGATCATGATCAGTCTCTTCCCAAAAGCATGAGGCTTTGGGGGATATCGAGATATAAACCATAACAGTGATCTTTTGTGTTTAGCTTCTCTCACATAACGTAATGTTTTTTAAGTATGGATCTAATGAGTGTGGCTTTTCTTGACACCCCACTATAGGAGAAATAGGCAGGAAAGGCTTTCAATTCTCTAGCATTAGCTTGAATACACTTGGAAATTTACACATCCGTGAGAGCTAGATAAATCTTGATGTTGTTTTAAATTTCAGATTCTTTGATTCTTGGGATTAAAACCAAAATCATGGTATTGCTAGGACCATAGAGGAAAGTGCCCAGGATGGATAGATAAGAAGGAAGCTTGGGTTTTGTTTTGTTTTGTTTTTTGGTACCGGGGATCCAACTCGGGACCTTTTGCTTGTAAAGCAGGTAGCAGAACCACTGAGCTAAATCCCCTGCGGAAGCTTGGGTTTTGACTCCCTTTTACTAAAGACTAACTCCATTCCTTTGGAAATTTACTTCTGACTTCAGTTTCCTCACTTTTGAAATGAGGTAAATGGGCTAGATAGTCACTAGGCATAAACTGGGGTCACTATCCCAATAACCATGATTTCTCCTTCTGCACAAACAACTCTACTTCACAAGCATGGGACCCCAACAGAGATGTAGTGCATCTTCTCCCTTAGCAGAGGGTCTGATTGATTTAGGGGAAACTTTATCACAAGTCAAGTCTATCAAAATCTTTCTCTAGGATTTTTAAATTTGAACCACAGGATATATGAATAGTTCCTCTCCTGTGGTGGAAGCATTTGAGAAGTGAAACTTGGTAGCCATTGGTAACCATGTTGTGAAGATAGTGAGGTTCTAAAGTGGAGAGGACAAAGATGGAACTCCTTGTGCTGTGGGTTAGTGGGGAAGTATTCACTTAAAAAAGGAGCAACCTCTAAAAGCCATATGGCATACTGGTTTGAGTTCTAGAACAGCAAAAGCACATTCATGGACAAAGTGGTAATCCAAGTGTGATGGTTAATTTTGTGGGTCAACTTGACTGGGCTAAGGGTTACTCAGATATTTGGTTAAATATTATTCTGAGTGTGTCTATGAAGGTGTTTCTGGGTGAGGTTAATACTTGAATTAATAGACCAGTGCAGCAGATCGTCTTCCCCTGTGTGCATGGGCCTTATCCAATACTTTGAAGTCTTGAACAAAATAAATGGCTGAATAGGGAGAATGTATTCTCTCTGCCTGACTGTCTTAGAGCATGGGTCTTTTCCTTCCTTCAGACTTCTCACATGGGAAGGGCAATGGCATTGCTGGCTCTCCTGGGTCTCCATCTTGCCAACTACAGATGTTCTTTTTTTTTTTTGGTACCGAGGATTATTCAGGTCCTTGCGTTTCCAAGGCAGGCCACTGAACTGCTGAGCTAAATCCCCGGCCCTCAGCTACAGATCTTGAGACTCCTTAAGCTTCCCAAACACTGAGCCAGTTGTTAGAATGTAAATCAGTCAGTCAGTTTCTCTCTATCTCTCTCTCTGAATAGGATGGTACGCTTTTCTAGAAAAAATATCTGGAGAGCCGGGGATTTAATTCGGTGATACCGCTGCCTACCTCATTAGCTCAAGGACCTGAGTTTGATTCCCCAGTACCCCCCCAAAAAAGAAAAAAAATCTGGAAACATATGAATAGGTTGGCAAATTTGCTAATAGTACTATATCAATACTAAGTTCTCTGTTTAGGCAGATGTTCTTGGGTTACAAAAATGTTAACATTTTTGAAGCTTTAGGAACATATAGAGGATGCTTTTTCCATCTTTTAAAGAAATCTGTAATTATTTCAAAGTTAAAAAGCTTACAGAAGGATGACAACATCAAAATTGTAGCGTAGGCAACTTCAAATACCCTTCCCTCTGAGAAATGTTTTTTAAAAATCAGAAAAAGAAAGCCAAATTTGTTAGAATCTGAAAAACAGTTAAAAATTTAGAGCAAACCAAATGATTGTTAAATAAAGAGAAGGATAACTTTAAGATGATAGGAAATCCCTGTGGCATTTTTACTTAGCATGGTGGGATGGCAGTTTGGAAGATCACAGCTTATATTCTCAATATGAGACCCTAGCCCTGGATCTGGACGGAGCAGAGCAGACTTTATTCCATAATTACTGTGTTTCATCCATTCTAGTTTGTCTGGAGGCTGCCTAAAGGAAGATATTTGTCTTTTTTATGTCATTTAGAACCCTTATTCAGGGCACAGAAGCAGAAGACATTTATTTAACATTATAAAGTAGAAGCAAAGCAAACATGCTGCAGCCTCTGGAAGAAAATATTACAGGTGAGACAAAATAGATTCCTTAAAATCTGGGGAGAGACTTTCTTCAGGAAATTAAGGCATTCAAAAAACTCAGGTATCCTGGTGAATTTGGAAAGCCACACAAATCCCAAGAAGGGCACATGTTTAGAAAAACCTAGAGAAGACTCTGTGCTGGTCACCCATCTGTGATCTCTAAACTTAGTGCAAGTTCTACATGAAAGTTACGGGAGAGTTGTAAGAAACCTGGCTAGGTGTTAAAGAAGGGCCTCAACACAGCCAATCTGCAAAGACTGGGAAAGGTGTTGAAATTATGTTTGTTCTTTTTTTAGCACTTGTCATCAAAGAAATATCTTTTAAAACACTAGCTCGAGGAAGAGCTCATAAAAATTTTTTTTCCCACATTGTGGGTTGTCTCTTTACTCTGTTGGTGGTTTCTTTTGCTGTGCAAAAGGTTTTTAATAAGATGAGGCTCCGGTTGTTGATTCTTTGTGTTAGTTCACATGTGACAGAGGTTTTGTTCATAGTCTTTTCCTATGCTAATGTCTTCAAGAGTTCTACCTAACCTA